>NC_042972.1:10320008-10516128 GCF_901001165.1 Salmo trutta | reverse complement strand
CGGTCGGCGTTGACTTCGGCGAAGACAAAGGGCACATCGTATTTGAGGTCAACGTGACCCTGCAGTATTGCCTTGACTGGAGCAGGGCCGCAGCAGTAAACATCTGGGGGAGGGGAAGAGAAAACAACATGAGCGTATAACAGGGAGTTCCCTTCATGTCTCCCAGACCCAGGACACGAACTCAGAACCATCTGCACAGTAACACAACATACAGTACATACAACCTCCAGAAGTGTGTTATTATGTAAGATGGTGTGAGATGAGATGGAAGTTGGACCGTACCAGTGCTTTTCTCCTGGGGGGTGGGGTCCACAACCTGCCAGCCATCGTATAAGGAGCCTGCTGAGAGATCGGGCCGTCTCATCCAGCGCTCCACCCACACATGGTAGTTCCTGAGCAGAAAACACCATTCTCAAACTTCATGCTATTGGCATCACTCTTCATACTGTACCACAATGACCTCATGTTACACTATACCATACACTGTCGGGGCTCTGTTTGGGTCTGACTCCATAGTCGGAGAGAAGTAGTCATTGTCAGGTTTTGTCGGTGTCGTGGCAGACTGAAAGTTGGAAACCACTCGACATGGGATTCCCAAACACCTCAGTACTGACAGGAAATACATTTCAGGCATACTGGTTAACTAAAACACACATTCAAAGAATACTGGTTAACTAAAATAAGCACATCCAATGCATTGACACGCAGCCTCTCTCCTCTGATCAGAGGTGGTGGTAATCTTTCCATCCCTCTCAAAAACCAATCACAGCCCTGGGTCTGAGCGCATGCAATAGTCATTTCTATTTAAATAACATTGTATTGATTGATTGACTAAATAATAATTGAAGAGAGATTGGACAGTAATAGCCTACCTGTGCACATTACAGCGGCGAACACCCAACACTGGCCATACTTGACTGGATTGCTGCCATTTTTGAGCCACCTCCTTAGTACCTCCACACTGCCGTTCCAGTGAGTGGGGGACATGCCACCATCGTATCGACCATCCCACCGCCCCATCAGGACACCTCTGTCATCGTTAGCGTTGATCTGGGCAAGGACAATAATGTTCAAATTAGATTTCAGAACTGTCATTTGGCTGAGTGAATGTGTTTTTGTACTATCTAAAATGTAGTTGCTTTCCTGGATCTAGATTGAGCATAGCCTTGGACTAAAAAGCATGTTCAGTGTGGAAAGTTATTTTTAGTCCAGGACTAGATTTAATCTGGGTTCGGGAAACCAGTCCTATATGTGTAACAACACCTTAATTAGTGGCACTGGAACCATTTATAGTGAACAGGGCTAGATGATGTTCCAGAAATGAACCAATGTATCTTCTTGTGCTGTTTATACAGAACTATGAGCTTATGATGATTTAAAGAATGTTACTGTTACTAGATGGGTTTAATAATGTTGTCACAGTTACTAGTGGGGTTCAATAATGTTGTCACGGTTACTAGATGGGTTTAATAATGTTGTCACTGTTACTAGATGGGTTCAATAATGTCACTGTTACTAGTGGGGTTCAATAATGTTGTCACGGTTACTAGATGGGTTTAATAATGTTGTCACTGTTACTAGTGGGGGTCAATAATGTCACTGTTACTAGTGGGGTTCAATAATGTTGTCACGGTTACTAGATGGGTTTAATAATGTTGTCACTGTTACTAGTGGGGGTCAATAATGTTGTCAATGTTAAAACAATAATGTTGTCACAAGCTAGGATTTCCATCCAAGTGGCGACAGATATTCATGTGAATATTCTAAAATCATAAAAGCATAAAAACAATATGCGCTTTTCCCACCAGAGATGTGTTTCCATTAAATGTACTTTTTTTGTCGTACATCACTTACTTCACAGGAGCAGCATTTCAACGTAAACATACATTTTTATCTAAATATGTTTATTGGCAGAAATGCCTTCTAGAACATGTGAACTTTCATGTGCCTTAATTAGAAACTTGTATTCCATCCATAAATATGAATACAATATTTACCACATGGCCTCACATATGAATCCTTAAAGAGATGAACGGGGCTAAGGCTTATGAGGATGTGACCGATGCTGAATGGATGTAGAAGAGCTCTCCAGTAGGTGTACCAAAACATTCAAGGGCTATTTTCTCAAAAGTGAGGTTTCAAAGCAGATTATTTCCCCATTGTTCCTCAACTGCAGTGTATGATATCCCATTTTCTGTCTCTGAGTCTCTACCTTATCCAAAGAAAAAAAACGAATAATAATCACATTTTGCTACATAAGATCGAGGCGGTTGGTCACATTTTAGAATAAAGCTGTAACGTAACAAAATGTAGAAATTGTCAAAGGTCTGAATACTTTCCGAATGCACTATAGCCAACATTATAAGATTATGTTTTATTTGTCAAACGGCAGCCAAGCATCGAGGATCATGTTACCAGAATAAGGCCCTCAATATTTAATAGAAAGAAATATCAAGCTCATCACCTTGCACATTCACCACCCTGTGAACTTCATCATTAATTTACTTATCTGTAGCCTAATAAACGGCATGCTTTCCCGATGAGTCATAGTGGGACGACCACACAAGATGTCATTGCGTGATTCCAAGTTTACTTCGATTTGATGGTTATTAAATCAATATTTGCGCATAAAAGCATTTCCACCAACATTTCTCTCATAATTAATTTACCGACTTGTCTTGTGCATTTTGTTTTGTCAACATTTGTAAAGCTGACTGACACATTTTCCATCAGCACTTTCATGAAATGTCATGAAATGTTTTATCTGACATGTACTTTACTCGCATAAAAAGGTTGGATGGAAACCTGTTCACTGTTACTAGTAGGGTTCAATAATGTTGTCACTGTTACTAGTGTGGGTCAGATCTCCAATCTTACCATGGCACTGACCACCCTACTGACATAGATGGGGTTGCAACGAGCAGAGAAGTCCTTTGCGGGGTCACACAGACACTTGGGATTCACGTCAAGCAGCTTTAGGCAAATGTCCACTATATCGTCTTCAAACTGGAGAAACAATACATTTGGGCAGGTTAGTTAGCAACAATTTCTAAAATGTCTTGTCTATACTAACTTACAATTTTGTAATTTAACAGACGCTCTTATCCAGAGCGACTTACAGTATTGAGTGGATAAGTGTTCGTATTGGTCTCCCGCAGTAATCGAACCCCACAACCCTTGCGTTGCAAGAGCCATTCTTTACCAATGGAGCCACGAAGGACTCTAGCCAATCACGTAGACTAAGATATCGTGTGACATTTGGGGTCGGTTTCCTGGACAACAGATTAGTCCTGGACTTCTCTAGAGTAAAAATAATTTGGGAGGGAGAATCTCCATTGACTTTGCTTTTTAGTTGAGGAATATATTTAATCTGTGTCCAGGAAACAAGCCCTATATGTTATAAGCAGATAGCTAGTACTTTTCAACTGTACAATACTGTATTGTTTGTTCTGTGTACCTGTCCGAAGTTCCACGCCATAGAGCTGATGTATTTGTCAGAACCTTTGTACACCAGGCCTTGTTCTCTCATCACATACTCCTGCCTCTCCTCCTCTTCAGGTAGATGCACCCAGTCCTCTACAGCCCGCAACAAAATACAGCCGTTTTAAAAACATGAATTATAAGAATTTGTTCCACTGACTTGACTGGATAAATAAAAAATATATTATTATACAAACTGAAATGAAAGGGTATCTGGACAAGGTTTAAATTGCGAGTAACTTTAACATGTTATCATGCTGTTACTGTGTTATGACCACTGTCTCCCATGCTAGAATGTAGTGTTACCAAGCTGTGTTACCAGTATGTTACCAGACTTTAATACCAGGATGTTAGCAGGCTGTGCTACCAGGCTGTGCTGCAAGGCTGTGCTACCAAGCTGTGCTAATAGGCTGTGCTACCAATGAACTCATCACATGGTTTCAACAGCAATGCCACCACTTTGATATTAGAGATCAGCATTCATAACCACAGACTGTCATTCATATAATGTGGCTCTGGATGTTGTGGCCCATTGTTTGTATCTGTGTGTCTATTATGTCCCAAAACAGTTATGAGGCGTCTTTCCAACCCATACAGCGACATGGGTTACAACAATTTCTGTAAAGTTAGCCATTTCCAGCTTTTAAACTGATGAGAACATTCAGGAATGCTACATTTGACACCCTCTGGATACTGTATCAAATATTGACTGTCTGTTACCATGGCTGTATTGATGCAGTCACAGCATTTGTTGTCCTTTCTGTGATTAAAAAAGTGAATTTATCACAGTTCTAGTTAACATTTTTACGAATGCTTTAAACTCCAATCTAAAGTATTACATATGCTTTACCATACTCTCAAATCTCGTTCACAGGAAGTGAATTCATTGTCCAGAATTCCCATGAGGGATAATAAAGTTGTTTTGAATTGAATTGTGTTTACCTTTGCACCAGGGATTAAACAGCAGAAGGAGCTTGCCCAGGCTGCTGCCCACTGATGCGGTGGCGCTGGTCTTTACAGACAGCCTGTACTCTCCCACTGGGGCATCTGCTGGGCTGGTGATGTCCAGGGTGATTGAGCCTGCCAGGAACACTGAGCCCTGGTGAACCTTGACCTTCCAGGAGGAACCCTTCCCACAGCCCTCAGGTAGCCTGAACACTGACCTGGTCCCCAATGCCTCCGAAGGCTGGGGCCCTGGATGGAAAACAGAGGATGTTGTGGGTTGTGTTCAGTAGGAATGAAATTGCTGAAAACTTTCAGAAACAGTGATACACTGGGAGTACAAAAAATGACTAGTCCCCATTTTCCCTCAGAACAGCCTCAATTATCCGGGGCATGAACACTACATGGTGTCGAAAGCGTTCCTCAGGGATTCTGGTCCATGTTGACGCCAATCCTTCTCACAGTTGTGTCAAGTTAGCTGGATGTCCTTTGGGTGGTGAACCATTCTTGATACACATGGGAAACTGTTGAGTGTGAAAACCCCAGCAGCATTGCAGTTCTTGACACACTCAAACTGGTGTGCTTGGCACCTACTACCATACCCTGTTCAAAGGCACTTAAATCTATTGTCTTGCCCATTCACCCTCTGAATGACACACATACACAATCCATGTCTCAGTTGTCTCAAGGCTTAAAAATCCTTTAACCTGTCTCCTCTCTTTCATCTACACTAATTGAAGTGGATTCAATTAGGGATCATAGCTTTCACCAGGATTCACCTGGTCAGTCTATATCATGGAAAGAGCAGGTGTTCCTAATGTTTTGTGCACTCAGTGTATTTGTCCAATTAGATTCTATATTTTCTGACAGCTTAACGTTGATGTCAGGAGTACATATACATTACAAGTGGAGGTATCTCAAGTCCTGTCATTGGTGCAATTCAGTTTTTAGATTAAATTGAATTGACCCCAACTCAGGTATGTAAAATGCATACAAGGATTTGTTCCAATGTCATTATTACTGCACGTGTCTGTCTTTCAAAGGGGACTAACATAGGGCCGATTTCTCTACCCTAGCCTCGATCCATCCTAGTGTGTTTTAGTCCAGGACTAGCATAATCTGGGTCCGGGAAACTTTTAATACAAACAGCCCTAATAAATAGCAGCGATAAATAAAGTTATTCTATTTTCTATTCTAGATAGCTCACCTGTCTCCACCTTCAGCTCCAGTAAGTCTGTTGTGGGCCTGGAGGGGCCATGGAGTTCAAAGGTGACCAGGAAGGACTGGCCTCTCCTGACTATCAGTCTGTTCACTGAGATGTCATTGGTTTTGTGGGCTTTGTTGTTCTTCTCACAGTGGAGCTCTACTTTGCCAACGTCTTCAAGGAAGAATGAAATTAATACATATATAGAAAAAACATTTTTCATTTGAAACTGAATTATCCCTTAGTTAAAATCCTGCTTTTCTATTTTTCCTGATAATACAACTTTTATGTTTTCTAGTGTGGGTGTCTGTTTCTGTGTTTGATGTTGTCTTGCCCAATGTTTGTTGGTCACATTTTTGCCTGACAGCAACATAGCAGAAACACTATCAGTTGGGCTAGTTTAGATCACTGGATAGAGAAAACACTTGTAGCCTTTCACCATGCAAAATGCAGAATAAATATGCAGAAAGAAATAGGCGAAAGACCATAGACTTAGGAATTAGAATGTAATATGATCTCTATGTAAAAGACCTTGTGGCCCCCCTAAATGTGGAGTATGAAATAATTTTTACATAACACATTTTTGCTATCATTATTTTTTTACATCCGTTATTAGACAGTGATGATGATTATGAACATGGTCTTTTGCCTGCTAATGCCTGCAATGCAGTGAAGAAAGCGATATGACAACAATAACGTCTAATGTAACTGGCCCCTCTAACAGTTCAACTGGCCCCAGCTTGGCCCCCCCCAGTTGAAATGGTCTAGAACCGCCACTGTTTAACAGATGAACAAACACCAACAAGGATGATCTTTCTTTGTAAGAAAATGTTCCATTCTACAAGTCAAGTCACCCAATTACCCATTCACTGTACTATATTACCCTCTGTCACTAAACATGACTTAGGCTACCTTGACAATGCAATAGTCACATTTTTTAGCATCTGAATTTGATCAAAAATCTTGCAATGAGCAGTGTTAGTTGACTTACCAAAACCCATTGAAGCTGTCTCTCACGTGGTTGTGTTGGTAAGTGGATTGAGTTGCTTGTTGTAGTACTGCAGTACTGTAAGTAACGAAAGGATGCCAGGGCTTTTAAAAGGAGCCCTACCCATGTTATAAGAATGTCTCAAATTTCACACAGTTACAAATGTACACACCTTTTCTTACTTTCAGGAAAATGTGTCATTACATAGTCATCATCACCACATCAGCATATACATTAAACCAGAAATGTGTCTTCATCTGCTGCGTTGAGATTGAACTGCTGTAGTTAGCACTCTCTAAATGTGTCTTCATCTGCTGCGTTGAGATTGAACTGCTGTAGTTAGCACTCTCTAAATGTGTCTTCATCTGCTGCGTTGAGATTGAACTGCTGTAGTTAGCACTCTCTTGATGGTTTGAGTTGTATTACATTGTTCAATGTGTTTTTCTGTCATATGGTGACTTCAACCACAGACAATCAGCATGGCAGTGAATCAGCACAGTGACTACGACTATCATGAGCATCATCTTGAGGTTCAAAGGTGGTTATCCTACAGTACACTGATAGAAAACATAACATATATTAATACAGTCATCATACATCAGGGATTGACATTAAGGGTTACGCTATTGCCCAGGGTAAGAGTCTGCTCTGAGGTTGCCCCATTCGGGAGGGGATTTGTATTTACTGATAACCAAAACACAAATAATTGCAGTAGTTTGGTCTTTCTCCCCTGTGTGTAGGTGAAAATAGCAATACAAATTTTTTGAGCAAGTGATCATAATCTTCATGCCTTTCAGACCTTAATGTCATTCCTCTTCCATGATTCTGGCTCAAATGGATATTTAGACCTTCTATTTGCCAAATTGGCAACTATTTCAGATCCAATCAGTGTATCTGTCAGTTGCACAGAATACAACAGGTGTAAACAGCACAGTGAAATGATTGCTTGGATGCACTTCGTCAATGTTGCAGTAATACTATGTCATATAAAATAAAAACACACAATAATGTTTTTAAAGTACAATGTATTGACATGTAGAACATATTGACATGTAGAACATATTGACATGGAGAATATATTGACATGGAGAATATATTGACATGGAGAATATATTGACATGGAGAATATATTGACATGGAGAATATATTGACATGGAGAATGTAATGACATGCAGAATATATTGACATGTATACAAGAGTATTGTGACTATCAAAATAGACACTATTGAAATCTATATACATCTTGATTTCTACGCAGGGCAAATGACACATCAAAGATGAATACTAGTCTCAGTCCCCTGTATATAATGCATTCGGAAAGCTTTTAGACCCCCTGACTTTTTCCACATGTTGTTACGTTACACCCTTATTCTAAAATGGATTAAACAGTTTTTCCCCCTCATCAATCTACAAGCAATGCCCCATAGGGACAAAGCAAAAACATATTTTCCAAAATTTTGGCAAATGTATAAACAAATAAAAACTGAAATATCACATATACATAAGTACTTAGCAATTTACTCAGTACTTTGTTGAAGCGCCTTTCACAGTGATTACAGCCTTGAGTCTTCTTGGGTGTAACGCTACAAGCTTGGCACACCTGTATTTGGGGAGTTTCTCCCGTTATTCTCTGCAGATCCTCTCAAGCTCTGTCAAGTTGGATGGGGAGCGTCGCTGCACAGCTATTTTCAGATATCTCCAAAGATGTTTGATTGGTAAAAGGCCGGGCTCTGGCTGGGCCACTCAAGGACATTCAGAGACTTGTCCCGAAGCCACTCCTGCGTTGTCTTGGCTGTGTGCTTAGGGTCGTTATGCTGTTGGAAGGTAAATATTCGCCCCCAGTCTGATGTCTTGAGCGCTCTGGAGCAGGTTTTCAACAAGGATCTCTCTGTACTTAAATCCGTTCATCTTTGCCTCGATCCTGACTAGTCTCCCAGTCCCTACAGCTGAAAAACATCCCCTCAGCATGATGCTGCCACCACCATGCCTCACTGTAAGGATGGTGCCAGGTTTCCTCCAGACGTGACGCTTGGCATTCAGGCCAAAGAGTTCAATCTTGGTTTCATTACACCAGAGAATCTTGTTTGTCATGGTCAGAGTCCTTTAGGTGACCTTTGGCAAACTCCAAGCGGGCTATCATATGGCTTTTTACTGAGGAGTGGCTTCCGTCTGGCCACTCTACCATAAAGGCCTGATTGGTGGAATGCTACAGAGATGGTTGTCCTTCTGGATGGTTCTCCCATCTCCACAAAGGAACTCTGGAGCTGTGTCAAAGTGACCATCTGCTTCTTGGTCACCTGCCTGACCAAGGCCCTTCTCCCCCGATTGCATAATTTGGCCGGGTGGCCAGCTCTAGGAAGAGTCTTGGTGGTTCCAAACTTCTTCCATTTAAGAATGATGCAGGCCACTGTGTTCTTGGGGACATTAAATGCTGCACAAATGTTTTTGTACCCTTTCCCAGATCTGTGCCTCGACACAATCCTGTCTCAGAGTTCTACGGACAATTCCTTCAACCTCATAGCTTGGTTTTTGCTCTGACATGCACTGTCAACTGTGGGAACTTATATAGACAGGTGTCTGCCTTTCCAAATCATGTCCAATCAATTGAATTTACCACAGGTGGACTCAAATCAAGTTGTAAAAACATCTCAAGGATGATCAATGGTAACAGGATGCACCTGAGCTGAATTTTTTGTCTCATAGCAATGGGTCTGAATAACTATGTACTGTAGATAAGGTATTTCTGTTTGTTTTTCTTGTACATTTGCAACAATTTTCGCTTTGTCATTATTAGGTGTTGTGTGTAGATTGATGTGGAAAAAAAATCTTTAATCAATTTTAGAATAAGGCTGTGAAAAAAAGTCAAGGGGTCTGAATACTTTCCGAAGGCACTGTATGCTGCCATGGTACAACGGCAATGCATTTGTTTGATAGAACAGTTCACATGACTACAATCATTTAAACGTTAAAGGTAGTTTATTCCCCATTTAACAGTTTAACTCCATTTGAATTGGCTTTTATCATACAGTATTTATATTTTTTATCATATTGTTCTCATCTCTCTGGTTGCTACTTTTATTCGCTAATAAGCAGTGTCACATTCTGTCGTCCAGGTTGCTCAAGACATCTTATTTCACCATCTCTGACTAATGTAATTGTACCCTTTTGCTGCACCTTTTTTTTCACTGGTTTATCTTGATTATAAATGTCAGTTCATCTACTTTTCTGCCTCTTGATGAATTCATGAAGGGAGTCTTGCTGCTCGGAACCGTTGCGAAAGCGCTTACTCAACGTCCGACGTGGGAGAGGTAGGCGAACTTCCGACTTCTGACTAAATGATGAAGGAGGAAACATTGTCTGTTAGCAGGTTTTTGTTCCAACCCAACATGAAAACATCTGATTCAAATGATCCGACCGCTAATGCGATTCAATCCAGAGTAGTTAGGAACTGTTGTGTTAGTGCTGGGCTGGAATAAAATCCTGTTTACATGGCTCTCCAGGACCAGGCTCTTGGCCATCCGCCCTGTTCTTGACCTGCAGCTCTGGTCACGCATCCCCCATTCACGCACTCCTTGCCTGGGCCATCATGGCCGTGTTCTGCGGCGGCCCCAGCTGCCTCACTTCCACCCTGCCCTCCACCCCACGGCTACAGCGCCCCAGGGAGGCCATGTATCTCTGGGCATGGGCACCCCAGTGCCAGGAACGTAGCTGGGAGTCATGCTCCTGCCAGAGGAAGAGGAAGAGCTGCCGGGGGCACTTCCTCTGGCCCCAGCACATGGCGGTTCTCAGAGCCATCATGCCCTTAGCGTCCTCCAGTTGGAGTGGGGCGTCGCGCACCAGTAGCTCCTGTATGGACTGCAACTGGCCATAGGTGGCGGCCACGTGGAGGGCCCCAGTCTGGCCCTTAACATTGGTCCCTGCAGAGATAACAGGGTCACATTTGTTTGGCAGAATGAAAGAAACCACACTGAAACAAGGAGGGACTGGCTTGACTTTTGCAACTTGTTTTCCATTGCACGGCCTAATTAACATAACCCAGATGTCGCCAGCGTACCGGGAAAACCCTGTATCTCCAAAAAGTTAAATCGCCAGGAATTAAAAATAATAACATACAGGGGTTTTTTTCAGACCTATTGCTATACATTAATTGAAGTTCACTAGGCATTTTAGAATTATTTATATTAGCCCTAGAGAAATATTTTCTTATTACTGCTTGTTTTTCTGAAGTCTACCAACCTTGCCAGCAGGCATGCCAGCTAAGATAGTTAGACAAGCTAGCTACTCTTACTTGAATGATCCGCTGAAATGGCTTCTTGGTAGTTGGGAGATCGGGAACCTATCTGGGCTAGCTAAAGACAACTTCATAAAATTGCTAGTGGCTAGTAGTATTACAGAGATTATTACATGTTCTTTTGTATTATTTTTTTAACATTACAAATCTGAGGGTGCACCTGCCCCTGCTATGGGCTTGACGCCTCTGAGGGGGATATCTAGATTCAATTTATGTAAAAAATATTTAGCAAAATCACCCCAGGTGAGATACAAGGTTTTTCCAGTGCGCCGGTGATATCCAGATGTTTTGCCTCTGCGGTGGTGGGTACCTTGTTGGAGCAGGAAGCGGACAGCGGGCATGTGTCCACGGTGGGCACTGATGAACAGAGAAGAGACGGTGAGAGAGCCAGGAGGGAGCTCCTCTCATGGAACCCATAGCACTGAGATGGGAGGAACGTGGAGGTGCTGGTTTGGACATCACACTCTTGAGCTACATGAAATAAAGAGAAAATAGTCATTTCATGTGTGAAAAGTCGATGGAAATGTTCATCCTAAAAAAGGGGAATAGTGAAGTAAATAAGGTCTACAGGTTATAATAGCAGCTGTGAGATGCTGTTTAGATGTGCAGTAATTACAGGCTAGCCACATTAGATCAAATAAGGAGTTGGATCTTTCAACAAGTCTGATAAAGAAATGCAGTATTGCTATTACTATTTTTGGTGATGATGCCTCTTTTTTTACTATGATCAATAATGACCTGAGCCATAGAGAGTCTCTGTGTATGACTGCTGTAGACTATTCTAGGTTTTTCTTTCATGCCACATCACCTTGAATACATCCCCAGTAGCTGCAGCTATCACAAGCTCAGCCCGTCCATCATAAGGCCAGATCATCAGGGTGACAGTAGTTCCAGGGACGATGTCATTACAGTGAATAGTGGTGCCATCATATACAATGCATTCAGAAAGTATTCAGACCCCTTGACTTTTTCCACATGTTGTTACATTACAGCCTTATTCTAAAACATATTAAATACTTTTTTCCCTCATCAATCCACACACAGTACCAAAACTGTATTTTTTACATTTTTGCTTGTAATAAAAAATGGAAATATCACATTTACATCAGTATTCAGACCCTTTAGTCAGTAACTTGTTGAAGCACCTTTGGTAGCGATTACAGCCTTGAGTCCCCTTGGGTGTGACGCTACAAGCTTGGCACACCTGTATTTGGGGAGTTTCTCCCATTTTTTGGGTCAGAGAAGTATATCATTAAATAGTTAGTCAAACTGGAAAACACCCTCAATAATATGTTCACTGTGACGGGCCTGTCACTGCTAGCCTACGTTTGAGATGTATAATGTCCCTGATTCTAACTTCATTAAAACCAATAAAAATAAATGGATACATATCTAATTAATGAATCAACAACATCTCCCCATTTCTCATTAAAATATGTCAACAGTTAAACCTGCAAATTACATCAAAAGTATTTATTTTACCATTATCCAGGTAGCATACTCTCTGGAAGTCTGTGGGAATCCCAACCACTAATTCCATGGCGTTTTTTAGCTCTCTGATTCTCATATTGTGGTGGTAGTTGGGAACAACGAACATCTCTCCCGTTTCACGCAGCCTTGCACCAAGACTGAACTTGACTTTCTTCGACGGGTCACGGTAAATTGCGTTTTTGGGTCTCTGTACCTCTTCTTTGAGGTGTTAAAATGACACTTACATTCAGTATAAAGACATTATTGCTTACAATGCCGAGTTTCACTATGAAGATGAAAAATGATCAGGCCTGCTGTACATCTTGCTGTATAAATTACTGTTGAAAACAAGTCTAGGTTGGAACTGTTGCTGTTAAAATACAAGTAATCATTTTTATTCTTAACTGGAATAAAACTGATTGGGCAAAACACGATTCTGGGTTGCTCATCGAAAGCAGGAAGTGGTTTCCTGCCTGACTGAGAAAGCAGTCGATGTTCTGATCCAGTTTGGCACCACATACCTCAACTCAGAAACAGACTCAATGCTGAGCATGACCTCAGGGTTGCACAGTCAAAAAATTATCCCAGAATAGACATGATTGTTGAAAACCCCTCATTAGGACTGTGTGTGTTTCCTGGTCTACATCTGTTCAGGATAAAAATGATTTATTGTATTTTAACAGCAACAGTTCCAACCTAGACCTTTTTTTCAACTGTACTTTTTACAGTAAGATGTACAGAAGGACTGATCATTTTTCATCTGTACTGTTACTTAGGGTTGCACTATCAAAAAGCCTGTGTGTGTGTTCTGGTCTACATCTGTGTGATGTGATCAATTAGTTTATTCGAGTTCAGAATGACTTTTTTATTGTATTTTAACAGCAACATTTCCAACCAGGACAGATATGTAAGAGAGTTTATTTGTTTTTGTCTATATTGCATTTGTTTTAGGCATAAGGGAAATGAAATGTACCGATATTTACGTATAGCATGTTTTCATAAGCTTGGGTCCAAGGAAAACACAGAATTTCTCATTTGGATCCCAGGCTGAAAAAGTTCATGAACCCCTGTCCTTTAATAATAAGCTGTTATATCCCATTATATCTTCCACCCACTATGTTTGAGTGCACGGCGAGTGCATATTTTTTGTTGTTGATACATTGTGCATTTCATTGAGATTTAATAAAATCACTTTATATTGCATGATTTTTATTACTGTTGATAGTGAAATTGTTGAACAATAATCTGCAAAAAGTCAAATGATTCAAGTGTGGGTGTAAGGGCTGTCGTCGGAAGAAGACCAAGGTGCAGCGGAGATAGTGTTCATCTTGACATTTAATTCAAACAAAGAGAACACTATACAAAAAAACAGGAAAACCGACAGCCGACCAGTACTGACAGGAAACACACTGAACAGAAACAATTACCCCCAAAACCCAAAGGAAAAACATGCTCCTTATGTGTGACTCCCAATCAGCAACAACGAGCTTCAGCTGTGCCTGATTGGGAGCCACACAGGGCCCAAAACAAAGAAATACAAAAACATAGAAAAAGGAACATAGAACGCCCACCCAATGTAACACCCTGGCCTAACCAAAATAAAGAACAAAAAACCCCTCTCTATGGCCAGGGCGTTACAGTGGGCAGCAGAAGTACACGGAAATCTCTTTCTTTCATAATGGACCACAATGGGAACAAGGCTTGACTTTGTCTATGTAATCCTCTGTAATTGCTGTACATGTATTGCTGACTGGTGTGGCTTCTTAATGCATTTTAAATTGTCAAATTAAATAAAATGCATAATTTGCTTAAATATCCTGATTAACTTATTGTTCTTTCAGAATTCAAGTCTGCCACTAAAAGAAAGACTTCCAAACAGGCTTATGCCACTGTTAGAATATGGCTGTATGTCCCACTAAAATACAAAGCATCTGGCTTTATGATGTTCCACTATAATCCAAAGCATCTGGCTGTATGATGTTACACTAAAATCCAAAGCATCTGGCTGTATGATGTCCCACTAAAATACAAAGCATCTGGCTGTATGATGTCCCACTAAAATACAAAGCATCTGGCTGTATGATGTCCCACTAAAATACAAAGCATCTGGCTGTATGTAGAACTAACATAAAAAATAAAAGTGGTAAGGCCAAAATGAATCTGTAAATATTCATACACTCATGAAGCAAAATGTATGTTTGGCATTCAAAAAGTTATCCTTTTTAGATGAAACTGTAATAAATATTTTCATATGTCACCAAATAATTGATTAAAATACATTGTTTTGCAATGAAGGTCTACAGTAACTTCAACAGCACTGTCTGGGGTAGCACCATGGTGTAGTCGGAGGACAGCTATCTTCAGTCCTCCTCTGGCCACATTGACTTCAATACAAAACCTTTTGAAGGCCTCACCCCTTCCATACACAAACATGGTAATTATGACCACTTCCGGAGAACGTCCTCCAACCAAACAAAACATTTGCAGTATGAACTGACATGTTGTCCATCCAATTATAGAATTAGGATCAGAGAATGAACCTAGTGAGTTGTATTGGGATTGTGCCACAGGGCATTATGGGGGTTCTATGTTTTGTGAAGCTTGGTGACATTGTCTGATAGAGATTAAGAGTGAAAAGTGATAGTTGAGCAATTATTTTGATATTATTCAATTCAAATTAGTTTTTTCTATTTACAGGAGACGGAGGAAGTATATTATAAATAGTTTTCTTGGTTTAAGAACTGTATTTATGTGTCCAGTTAGTGAAATGTATTTAAATGTGACTTGCTAACTTCAGTAGCTAAACAAAAACCCCGTTCATTCTCTGGAATACACGGTGCAAATTAAAAGTGATGGTCGATCTCTGCCTGCGATCAGTTTCATGAAGAAGAATGAAAAGGTGAGGGCGTTCAATACCAACTGGTATCAAACGTATAACAGCTGCTTAACAACAAGTCTTTCATCAAGCCGCCTATATTGCTTGGCCTCGCCTGCTTTTTGGAAAGTCTGAGCCTTGGGCAAAAGAGGGGTACAGTGACCTGAAGTACATCGATCGTTCAGCAGGCACAATGCCCACATCAGATTCAAGCTTCTGGAAAAAAGCGGCCTCGATCATGACGAAGTTCTGCGTATTCAAACTGTGCGACACAACGAGAAAGTTGGAAGAAACGGATGTTCTCAAGCAGTTTATCAACACCACTGCGTTTTTGGGGCCTGAAAGAATTTGCTTTTAGAGGACACTACGAGAGGGAACGTTCCGCCGACAAGGGAAACTACAATGAGCTTGCAGAGGCAATTGCACGTAACAATGCTTTACTTTGCTGAACATATGGATTTTTCCACTGTCTTTTCTGGGATGTCGAAATCAATTGCGAATGATTTTATAGCTTCCATCCCATCATCCATTAAAAGTTAGATTAAAGAGAGAGGTTGATGCAGGGCATGTTTTCATGTGCGCTCAAGTAGGCTTTCACTTTCCTCCGGTATCTATTTAGCAAAGATGAAAACACAATCACACAAGCAAAAATTCACGATCTGACATGCTGTATGGGATGAAAACTACAATTTTTCAGTCTGATCAACTGTAGGCTCCTAATAAGATCAGCTGCATACAGCCTATGTGCCCTGTGCATCTGGTCAGGGTAAACTAATTGGTAACGTTATGTATTTATAGTCCATTTGTGTGTCAGGAGAAAATGATGAATGTGATCAAATTTGGTTTATATTCAACATTGGGCTGGCTAGGCTGCCTATACGTTTTCAATCCAAAATGATTCACTGGAATGAATCAAGCAACATAATAGTGATGACATACGTGAGGTCATTTTGTTTTTATACGGCCTACAGTTGCATAGAACTGCATGATTGCAACATGCATGAAGCAAGCTCAGCCCTGTGAGTTGTATTGTCTCCCCCCCAGGATGAAAGGCCAGGAGTTTTTTTCATCTTCAGTTTTTTAAAACCATGTGACCGGATTAGGAAAAACTGGTCCCATCATAGCCCATATAAAACCTTTTTACAACTGATTAATCACTGTCATAGGGTCCAGAGTTTTCCTGCTTAGGTTACAAGATAAGGAAAAACTCCAGGTCCCTGGTGGTAAAAATTGCCCCCCCCCCAATCTGGGACCTATGGTGCCACCAGTCTGCTTGCAGTTGTCAGTTATCGTCAGGTATGTGGATGATCAGGGTGTTGGTGAGGGTGTTGGTCAGGGTGATGGTCAGGGTGTTGGTCAGGGTGATGGTCAGGGTGTTGGTCAGGGTGATGGTCAGGGTGTTGGTCAGGGTGTTGGTCAGGGTGTTGGTCAGGGTGATGGTCAGGGTGTTGGTGTGGGTGATGGTCAGGTTGATGATCAGGGTGATGGTCAGGGTGTTGGTCAGGGTGATGGTCAGGGTGTTGGTCAGGGTGTTGGTCAGGGTGATGGTCAGGGTGTTGGTCAGGGTGATGGTCAGGGTGATGGTCAGGGTGATGATCAGGGTGTTGGTCAGGGTGTTGGTCAGGGTGATGGTCAGGGTGTTGGTCAGGGTGTTGGTCAGGGTGATGGTCAGGGTGATGGTCAGGGTGTTGGTCAGGGTGATGGTCAGGGTGATGGTCAGGGTGTTGGTCAGGGTGATGGTCAGGGTGTTGGTCAGGTTGTTGGTCAGGGTGATGGTCAGGGTGATGGTCAGGGTGATGGTCAGGGTGTTGGTCAGGGTGATGGTCAGGGTGATGGTCAGGGTGTTGGTCAGGGTGTTGGTCAGGGTGATGGTCAGGGTGATGGTCAGGGTGTTGGTCAGGGTGATGGTCAGGGTGTTGGTCAGGGTGATGGTCAGGGTGATGGTCAGGGTGTTAGTCAGGCTGATGGTCAGGGTGTTGGTCAGGGTGATGGTCAGGGTGTTGGTCAGGGTGATGGTCAGGGTGTTGGTCAGGGTGTTGGTCAGGGTGATGGTCAGGGTGATGGTCAGGGTGTTGGTCAGGCTGATGGTCAGGGTGTTGGTCAGGGTGATGGTCAGGGTGTTGGACAGGGTGATGGTCAGGGTGTTGGTCAGGGTGATGGTCAGGGTGTTGCACAGGGCGTTATTCAGAAATGTTTATTGGGCTAGTTTGATGTGTGAAGTGGGCAAGATGCCAACTCTGTGTTTAACTTCACGGAGAAACTTCTCCAAACTTATGATGGCGCAGTTGTAATGGAATGTATCAGCTATTTGTATTTCCAGCTAAGTTCCCTCCTGTTCCCTGTTATTTAGAGGTGATGACCACTCCACTACCATTGTCAACTCTGTCCTGACATGAACTGAAGCCATGTCTCATGTGCCCGCTCATCCACTAGCACATTGAATGTTTCCTCTCCAAGCACCTCTATCAATTTTCTTTCATTACTCTATGTAGAGTCCATCAAATACAATATCACAGTATTACACATCAATGATTTTACTCCTTGCTTGGACTAACTCATTCTTAGCTTTTTGGTCTAACTGTGTAGTGTGTTGTGTTATTGTTATTTGTCTTCCCAGACAAATCCTGTCCTGCACTGAAGTCAAGCCTCTGAACACCTCAACTCGTGCCGCATACCCTCATTCAATCACTGCTGTGATCCCTTCAAAACACTGTAAGTAGCCCTCTCATTCCATTCCCAATAATATTGTACTATAAATGTCTTTATTAAATGTTTTAGGTTAAAATAATTACTCTTTGATGATTTTTGAAACACACTTTGACATCTCTATGCGTTCAGCGCCTATACCGTGGGTCTCCCATCCTCCTAAATTGTTCAAGTCACCAGCCTCCACTTGTGTACCAGTAGAGGAAGGAGGAGAGAGCGAGGGAGAAGGCTGTGTACCAGTAGAGGGAGGAGAAGAGAGGGAGAAGGCTGTGTACCAGTAGAGGGAGGAGAAGAGAGGGAGAAGGCTGTGTACCAGTAGAGGGAGGAGAAGAGAGGGAGAAGGCTGTGTACCAGTAGAGGGAGGAGAAGAGAGGGAGAAGGCTGTGTACCAGTAGAGGAAGGAGGAGAGAGCGAGGGAGAAGGCTGTGTACCAGTAGAGGGAGGAGAAGAGAGGGAGAAGGCTGTGTACCGGTAGAGGAAGGAGGAGAAGAGCGTCACCTTGACGGAAAACAAAAGGGGAAAATAACATTGAGACACGGCCAGAGTTTAAGTGAGCGGTGATGTGATGTCATTATTTCGCTCATGAGGGTGCAATGGCTGGCTTCCTGCCTACAACCATGATGCAACAGGAACTAGTGGCTTTCTGTAGACTGTTGTTTATCCGCTGCCTGCCATTGTACTGTGACAGTAGTAGCCAGTTCTGTCATCGTACTGTCTGACAGTAGTAGCCAGCAGTGGTGGAAAAAGTACCCAATTGTCATACTTGAGTAAAAGTGAAGATACCTTAATAGAAAATGACTCAAGTAAAAGTCACCCAGTAAAAATACTACTTGAGAAAAAGTCTAAAAGTATTTGGTTTTAAATATACTTAAGTATCAAAAGTAAAATTATAAATATCTTCAAACCAGACGGCAGACAGCATTTATTTACTCATAGCCAGGAGGACACTCGGACACAATTTACAAATGAAGCATTTGTGTTTAGTGAGTCAACCAGATCAGAGGCGATAGGTATGACCAGGGTTGTTCTCTTGATAAGTGCATGAATTGGACCATTTTACATTCAAAATGTAACAAGTACTTTTGGGTGTCAGGGAAAATGTATGGAGTAAAAAGCTCTGATTCAAGGACCCAGCTAGACAATGAGTGGCACTGTGGGTACGTGTGTATGAGGTGAATGAAAACAAAGAGGTGTGTGAAGAGGACTGGGGGTCTTTTTTCTGACCTTGAGCTCAATAGACTGGGACTTTGTTGAATGCTACTGAAGTGTGTGTACTTCCCTCGTGTACACACATGCTCTACATCATTTTAACAGAAGATATATTACATTACAGCAAGACAAATATTTGACAAACATACATTTTGCTTCATGAGTGTATGAATATTTAAATTTAATTTAGGCTTTACCACTTTTATTTGTATTTTAGTGGGACATCATACAGCCAGATGCTTTGTATTTTAGTGTGACATCATACAGCCAGATGCTTTGTATTTTAGTGGGACATCATACAGCCAGATGCTTTGTATTTTAGTGGAACATCATACAGCCAGATGCTTTGTATTTTAGTGGAACATCATACAGCCAGATGCTTTGTATTTTAGTGGGACATCATACAGCCAGATGCTTTGTATTTTAGTGTAACATCATACAGCCAGATGCTTTGTATTTTAGTGTAACATCATACAGCCAGATACTTTGTATTTTGGTGTGACATCATACAGCCAGATGCTTTGTATTTTAGTGTGACATCATACAGCCAGATGCTTTGTATTTTAGTGGGACATCATACAGCCAGATGCTTTGTATTTTAGTGGGACATCATACAGCCAGATGCTTTGTATTTTAGTGGGACATCACACAGCCAGACACTTCGTATTTCAATGGAACATTTTATTTCTATTTTATTTTAATTAGATTTATTTCACCTTTATTTAACCAGGTAAAACTGCAACCTGGCCAAGATAAAGCAAAGCAGTGCGACAAAAACAACACAGAGTTACACATGGGATAAACAATCCTACAGTCAATAACACAATAGAATAATCTGTATACAGTGTTTGCAAATTAAGTAAGGAGGTAAGGCAATAAATAGGCCTATAGTGGCGAAGTAAATACAATTTCGCAATTTACACTGGAGTGATATATGTGCAGATTAGGATGTGCAAGTAGAAATACTGGTGTTCAAAAGAGCAGAAAAACAAATATGGGGATAAGGTAGGTAGATGGTTGGATGGGCTATTTACAGATGGGCTGTGTACAGCTGAAGCGATCGGTAAGCTACCCTGACAGCTGACACTTAAAGTTAGTGAGGGAGATATGTCTCCAACTTTCGCAATTCGTTCCAGTCATTGGCAGCAGAGAACTGGAAGGAAAGGCGGACATTTATAGTTGTCCACATATTCTAAGTCAGAACCGACCAGAGTAGTGATGCTAGTCGGCAGGCGGGTGCGGATAGCGATCGGTTGAAGAGCATGCATTTTGTTTTACTAGCATTTAAGGGCAATTGGAGGCCACGGAAGGAGTGTTGTATGGCGTTGAAGCTCATTTTGAGGTTTGTTATCACAGTGTCCAAAGAAGGGCCAGATGTATACAGAATGGTGTTGTCTGCGTAGAGGTGGATCAAAGAATCACCCGCAGCAAGAGTGTCACAGGATCCAACGAATGTGGCACCCCTCCTCGGTCGGGCGGCCCTCGGCGGTCGTCGTCGCCGGCCTATTAGCTGCCACCGATCAGTGTTTCTGTGTCTTTTAGTTTTGTCTGTCTGTTCCGCACCTGTTTTGTGTCTGTCATTAGTGGGGGCTTATTTAATGTGTGTTTTCAGTTGGGATTTTGTGCGGGATTGTTTATTGTCCACTCAGGACGGTGGGAGGTATTTTGGGTACGTTGTGTTTTCCGACAGTTTTTTGTCAAAGGATTTACCGGGCTGCGCTCCTTGCCTTTTGTGCCGTGGAATATATATTTTTTGTGTTTTATGGGAAAGTGTTTCTCCCAGGCAAACTTTGTGTAGCGCACTGTGCTTTTCGGCCTTTGTGTGTCAGTTCATTAAAAGACACTCCAGCACCTCTGTCTCCTGCATCTAATTCCGCCTCTACACCAGTCCAAATCAGTTGTGACAAAGAGCGACATCATTGATATATACAGAGAAAAGAGTCGGCCAGAGAATTGAACCCTGTGGCATCCCCATAGAGACTGCCAGAGGCCCTCTGATTTGACACACTGAACTCTATCTGAGAAGTAGTTGGTGAACCAGGCGAGGCAGTCATTAGAGAAACCAAGGTTGAGTCTGCCGAAGAATACGGTGATTGACAGAGTCGAAAGCCTTGGCCAGGTCGATGAAGACGGCTGCATAGTACTGTCTTTTATCGATGGCGGTCATGATATCGTTTAGGACCTTGAGCATGGCTGAGGTGCACCCGTGACCAGCTCGGAAACCAGATTGCATAGCGGAGAAGGTACGGTGGGATTCAAAATGGTTGGTGATCTGTTTGTTCACTTGGCTTTGGAAGACTTTAGAAAAGCAGGGCAGGATGGATTTAGGTCTGTAACAGTTTGGGTCAGAGTGTCTCCCCCTTTGAAGAGCGGGGTGACCGTGGCAGCTTTCCAATCTTTAGGAATCTCAGACAACATACAGCTAGAAGCTTTGTATTTTAGTGAGACATACAGCCAGATGCTAACAGTGGCATAAGCCTGTTTGGAAATCTTTCTTAGAGTGACAGACTTGAATTCTGAAAGAACAATAAGTTAATCAGGATATTTATACATTTTATTTTATTTGACAATTTAAAATGCATTAAGAAGCCACACCAGTCAACAATACATGCACCACAATTACAGAGAATTACATAGACAAAGTCAAGCCATGTTACACTTGTTTTCAACAATCATTTATACAGTAAGATGTACAGTAGGCCTGAAAATGTTTAATCTTCATGTGTGACCGACCAGCTCGATTCAGTCTTCTGTAGCAAAATTTGAAATAGTTTTTTTTTACATTAGATAAAACTAGAGACTCAGAATTAGAAAATGGTAAATCATACACTACAATTGAAGAACAATGGGAAAGTAATTCTGCTTTGAAAGTTGAAAAACTTGTAATCTCACTTTTGAGAAAATGACCCTTGAATGTTTTATTACTACTACTGAGGAGCTCTTCTTTGTCTGCACCCATTCAGCATTGTTCACACCCTCTTAAGCCTTAGCCCCACCTATCTCTTTAAGGATTCACATGTGAGGCTTGGTACTAAACAAGCAAAGATTTCAAGACTAAAGGCTGGTTTATACTACGTGTTTCGACAGTTGTTGCGGTGACATCATGAACATTCAATTGTCGTCCGATATCAAATTTGTTATTGGCTTTATGAAAAACTATAAACACAAAAACTACAGGCTGCATGACATCAACAGCCTGGGGGTCAAAAATAGCATAACTAGAAAATAGCTAACGGTTGTGTGTGACGAAATAGAAGCAGGATATTCTACCAGAGAATTATAGAACTTGGACACTGTCTCGGTGGCCTAACGTTATATCCTAATTTGACTTAACAGGAAAATAAGGTATAAATTGCAGAACTTATCTGAGTTAGAGTTATTCTAACGAGGGCTTTACTATCTATGCAGTGGGGGGACAACACCGGTGACGGGTTTGATGTACACATTGCAGCTTGCCTTAATGTCCCTGAATTGATCACAGTTGAAGCCGGCCACTAGCTTCTTAGGACCGGGTCTGTATGGTGTAAAGGGCATCGTCACACGTAGTCGTTGCCCTTGTTTTAGCAAAGGCATTCTGAGGAGACACATGTGAAAAACATTATACCTCAAGGCAGCTTTAGATCTCTAAACTTCAACACACAAGGTAGTGTAAAATATTTCAGATGGAAAAACTCTAAGCTTTAACCACATGAACAGCCCATGAATGCATGTACTTTCTAGTTTAATCAAGAGCTAAATAATCTCTTGTGGACAGACTACGTAACATAAATTGTATTGAATCATCTGTCAAAAGACTGTGATGCCACAACTAACAAGGAACCGTAGTTCTGGTGCTTTGGTTTCCTCACCAGATATCTGGACATATCAGGACTGGGTGGAGGTGGTGCTGAAAGTGTGGGCGGGGATTTCAAGCAATGATTTCAGACAATGATTTCAAGCTGAAGGTTTTCAGAAGGGGGGCTTGGCTGAGACTTTCTGTTTAGGGGGCTGGTGACTTCTCTAGTCTCATTAGTATCTTCTGTCAAACATTTTCCCCCAGAACCTAATCAAGCATTTTACACAATTTCCTGAGATTTTAGGTCTGGGTATCTGAGATTAAGAGCTAAATTGTCAATTTGACGAGCAAAGTTTCGGTTTGTCATAAAACCTGAATCCATCCCACTTGGCAAAAACTGGGTCCACATCCAGGATTCAAATCTGGACACATTTCACTGGGCACAGACGTCAGTTCAACGTCTAGTTCTGATTTGCATTTGGTTGAGTTATCACCTAATGTGAATTAGAACTCAACAAAAAAAAGGTTAAAAGTTTACTTTTTGTACATCCAATCAGTTTTCCATGTTGATTCAACATCATCATACTGATTTTTTTGGTTGAAATTACATGGAAACAATGTTGATTCAACCGGTTTTTGCACAGTGGGATGGATTCAGGTTTTATGACAAACTGAAACCTTGCTTGTAAAGATATCAGAGAAATGTCACAAAGACCTACCTGGCTTCCATTGTTTCAGTCAGCAAGCCACTGCCGGTCACTGTTATGAAGCAGTTTCTCAGACCTTCGGATAGAGGGTTCTCAAACACAACCTCTGCCGTCATTTCACTATACTGCAATTCAGATCCAATGGCCTAAAAGAGAGCACACATTCGAAGAAAAGCATTTGCAAATAATATATTATATTGGAACTATCACACTGAATAAACCCCATCTCCAGTTTAATGGCTGTTACTGATATTAACGTTGTATTAAATATATCAACTGTTCAGATGACAGTCTAACACTTTAGATTTTCATCTTCACAACACGTTTATTCACAGGCCAACCGTTATTGTCCTTGCAAATTGCTATTCTCGCTACTAGTGTGTTTGCCACCTATAAATTAAATGGTAACCCAAGAGTATGTAAAGACCCCCAATGAATGTCACTCAGAGAAAGTTGAGCTGTTCTAAGTAGGTGATTGGAGTGGCTTAACCTGTCTGGGTTAGGGCGCAGTATTTTCACGGCCGGATAAAAAACGTACCCGATTTAAACTGGTTACTACTCTTGCCCAGAAACTATGCATATTATTAGTAGATTTGGACAGAAAACACTCTAACGTTTCTAAACTGTTTGAATGGTGTCTGTGAGTATAACAGAACTCATATGGCAGGCAAAAACCTGAGAAGATTCCAAGTAGGAAGTGGCCGGTCTGCGATTTTGTAGTTCTCCTTTTGCTTGTCTATCGAAACTACAGTATCCGTGGGGTTATGTTGCACTTTCTAAGGCTTCCATTGGCTCTCTAAAGCCGTCAGAAAGCGGATTGGGGCGTCTCCTGTCTTTTGGCAAAGTATAGTAACTCAGTTTGTCAGTGGTCTGCCTGAAGACAAAGCTGTTTTTTGATATAAATATGAACTTGATTGAACAAAACATGCATGTATTGTATAACATAATGTCCTAGGAGTGTCATCTGATGAAGATCATCAAAGGTTAGTGCTGCGTTTAGCTGTGTTTTGGGTTTTTGTGACATATATGCATGCTTGAAAAATGGCTGTGTGGTTATTTGTGTCTATGTACTCTCCTAACATAATGTAATGTTTTGCTTCGCTGTAAAGCCTTTTTGCAATCGGACAATGTGGTTAGATTAACGAGAGTCTTATCAAATGGTGTAAAATAGTCGTATGTTTGAAATATTGAAATTATTGCATTTTTGAGGTATTTATATTTTGCGCCACGCGATTCCACTGGCTGTTGAATAGAGTGGGACACTAACATCCCACCTAGCCCATAGAAGTTAAGGATCTGACAGACTGCGAAATGACAATGTTGGGAATATGCAATACTCACTTTGATGGTGAGCGAAGGGCTCTCTGGCACAAGGTCTTTCTCTGTGATGTACACTGCCTCACTCTTGTCCTTGTCTGTGACCACAGCCGAAACCTTGATGCTGTTGCTCTCCCGCATTTTCTCACCGTACACAGAGAAGGGGATGTGGATGGGTATAGTCAGATCTGCCAACAGAGACAATGCATTTGATTGTCAAGGTATCACAAACGTTAACATTCTGTGTTGTCCTCAGTACAACATTAGCAACCCGAACATTCTGTTGTGTCCTCAGTACAACGTTAGCAACCCTAACATTCTGTAGCATCCTCAGTACAACGTTAGCAACCCTAACATTCTGTAGCGTCCTCAGTACCACATTAGCAACCCTAACATTCTGTAGCGTCCTCAGTACGTTAGCAACCCAAACATTCTGTAGCACCCTCAGTACAACATTAGCAACCCTAACATTCTGTTGTGTCCTCAGTACCACATTAGCAACAATAACATTCTGTAGCGTCCTCAGTACCACACTAACATTCTGTTGTGTCCTCAGTACCACATTAGCAACCCTAACATTCTGTTGTGTTCCTCAGTACAACGTTAGCAACCCTAACATTCTGTAGCATCCTCAGTACCACATTAGCAACCCTAACATTCTGTAGCGTCCTCAGTACCACATTAGCAACCCTAACATTCTGTAGCATCCTCAGTACCACATTAGCAACCCTAACATTCTGTTGTGTCCTCAGTACAACGTTAGCAACCTGACAGCCATAAGAGTTAGAGTCAGTCGATTTGCTACAACGCTATGACAGCTATACATGATAATTTACAGCTTTGTAAATTGACCAGTTAAACTCTAACTATATGCACTCCTGAAACACACCATGTTTTTGTCGAAATCAATCATTGAGATTGATATATGCGTCATACCAAGGATGTTGACAAAGAATTCTAAAGGTGAATAGCTGCAATGTGCTTTTGGTTTTGTTAAGTGTTTCAGTTCCCTTTGTTCTGTGATGTAAATGCCTCCCTGTGTGCACTACTGTGATAGTTAAACCTTGTAGGCCTACTCACGGAAAGAGTTTGGAACATTTTCACTCTACCTTGGTTGGGAAGGAGCTTCAGTTTTTTCAATTCGGTCTGTATCTGGGAGGATGGGATCCCGTTGTATCTCATGGCCTGAACGTTGACATTGATCACTAGTGTCCGAGTTTCACTGTCGTTGCTGTTCAGTATAAGCTTGAGGTCGATGTTTTTGCCGCTGACCGGCTTGGTCAGCTCCACGATCTTCATGGAAACGCCAGGTTTGCAGTCATGGGTCCCGTTTGAATTCTCTCCGGGTATGTTGACTCTTTTCACAGCTAGATTGTACACAGCTCTCTCCATTTTTGTGCCTGTTTGAAATGTGTGACATTTTGGATGAGTACCTGGTGACTCAAGCAGTTTCACTCACCTGGGAGAATTATTGTGACAGGTGGACACAGCACCATTCTGAATAATCTCTTAAAAAAGTACAGAACTATTTCCCAGACCAACCAGATTTCTAAAATATATAAAATACGCTTATACCCTTATTATAGGTATAACCCTTGTAACGTTGCATTATTTCCGAAATCAATTGATAACAGTTAAACCTTGATATAGTCAGACTCTCGGTTCATTCAATACCAACCCTCTGCATGTTTATAGTTGGCCGTGATGTCCACTCTCTTGTCACTGCCCACTGCCTTGGTGCTGATGTTCTGGCCTACGGACACACTGTCCGTGGAGATCTTTTTCTTGGAGCCGTCAGCGAACACCATCCAGGTTACACGGTCGGCGTTGACTTCGGCGAAGACAAAGGGCACATCGTATTTGAGGTCAACGTGACCCTGCAGTATTGCCTTGACTGGAGCAGGGCCGCAGCAGTAAACATCTGGGGGAGGGGAAGAGAAAACAACATGAGCGTATAACAGGGAGTTCCCTTCATGTCTCCCAGACCCAGGACACGAACTCAGAACCATCTGCACAGTAACACAACATACAGTACATACAACCTCCAGAAGTGTGTTATTATGTAAGATGGTGTGAGATGAGATGGAAGTTGGACCGTACCAGTGCTTTTCTCCTGGGGGGTGGGGTCCACAACCTGCCAGCCATCGTATAAGGAGCCTGCTGAGAGATCGGGCCGTCTCATCCAGGCCTCCACCCACACATGGTAGTTCCTGAGCAGAAACACCAGTCTTCAAAACTTCATGCTATTGGCATCACTCTTCATACTGTAGCCACAATGACCTCATGTTACACTTACCATACACTGTCGGGGCTCTGTTTGGGTCTGACTCCATAGTCGGAGAAGAAGTAGTCAATTGTCAGGTTTTTGTCGGTGTCGTGGGCAGACTGAAAGTTGGAAACCACTCGACATGGGATTCCCAAACACCTCAGTACTGACAAGGAAATACATTTCAGGCATACTGGTTAACTAAAACAACACATTCAAAGAATACTGGTTAACTAAAATAAGCACATCCAATGCATTGACACGCAGCCTCTCTCCTCTGATCAGAGGTGGTGGGTAATCTTGCCATCCCTCTCAAAAACCAATCACAGCCCTGGGTCTGAGCGCATGCAATAGTCAGTTCTATTTAAATAACATTGTATTGATTGATTGACTAAAATAATAATTGAAGAGAGATTGGACAGTGATAGCCTACCTGTGCACATTACAGCGGCGAACACCCAACACTGGCCATACTTGACTGGATTGCTGCCATTTTTGAGCCACCTCCTTAGTACCTCCACACTGCCGTTCCAGTGAGTGGGGGACATGCCACCATCGTATCGACCATCCCACCGCCCCATCAGGACACCTCTGTCATCGTTAGCGTTGATCTGGGCAAGGACAATAATGTTCAAATTAGATTTCAGAACTGTCATTTGGCTGAGTGAATGTGTTTTTGTACTATCTAAAATGTAGTTGCTTTCCTGGATCTAGATTGAGCATAGCCTTGGACTAAAAAGCATGTTCAGTGTGGAAAGTTATTTTTAGTCCAGGACTAGATTTAATCTGGGTCCGGGAAACCAGTCCTATATGTGTAACAACACCTTAATTAGTGGCACTGGAACCATTTATAGTGAACAGGGCTAGATGATGTTCCAGAAATGAACCAATGTATTTTCTTGTGCTGTTTATACAGAACTATGAGCTTATGATGATTTAAAGAATGTTACTGTTACTAGATGGGTTTAATAATGTTGTCACAGTTACTAGTGGGGTTCAATAATGTTGTCACGGTTACTAGATGGGTTTAATAATGTTGTCACTGTTACTAGATGGGTTCAATAATGTCACTGTTACTAGTGGGGTTCAATAATGTTGTCACGGTTACTAGATGGGTTTAATAATGTTGTCACTGTTACTAGTGGGGGTCAATAATGTCACTGTTACTAGTGGGGTTCAATAATGTTGTCACGGTTACTAGATGGGTTTAATAATGTTGTCACTGTTACTAGTGGGGGTCAATAATGTTGTCAATGTTAAAACAATAATGTTGTCACAAGCTAGGATTTCCATCCAAGTGGCGACAGATATTCATGTGAATATTCTAAAATCATAAAAGCATAAAAACAATATGCGCATTTTCCCACCAGAGATGTGTTTCCATTAAATGTACTTTTTTTGTCGTACATCACTTACTTCACAGGAGCAGCATTTCAACGTAAACATACATTTTTTATCTAAATATGTTTATTGGCAGAAATGCCTTCTAGAACATGTGAACTTTCATGTGCCTTAATTAGAAACTTGTATTCCATCCATAAATATGAATACAATATTTACCACATGGCCTCACATATGAATCCTTAAAGAGATGAACGGGGCTAAGGCTTATGAGGATGTGACCGATGCTGAATGGATGTAGAAGAGCTCTCCAGTAGGTGTACCAAAACATTCAAGGGCTATTTTCTCAAAAGTGAGGTTTCAAAGCAGATTATTTCCCCATCGTTCCTCAACTGCAGTGTATGATATCCCATTTTCTGTCTCTGAGTCTCTACCTTTATCCAAAGAAAAAAAACGAATAATAATCACATTTTGCTACATAAGATCGAGGCGGTTGGTCACATTTTAGAATAAAGCTGTAACGTAACAAAATGTAGAAATTGTCAAAGGTCTGAATACTTTCCGAATGCACTATAGCCAACATTATAAGATTATGTTTTATTTGTCAAACGGCAGCCAAGCATCGAGGATCATGTTACCAGAATAAGGCCCTCAATATTTAATAGAAAGAAATATCAAGCTCATCACCTTGCACATTCACCACCCTGTGAACTTCATCATTAATTTACTTATCTGTAGCCTAATAAACGGCATGCTTTCCCGATGAGTCATAGTGGGACGACCACACAAGATGTCATTGCGTGATTCCAAGTTTACTTCGATATGATGGTTATTAAATCAATATTTGCGCATAAAAGCATTTCCACCAACATTTCTCTCATAATTAATTTACCGACTTGTCTTGTGCATTTTGTTTTGTCAACATTTGTAAAGCTGACTGACACATTTTCCATCAGCACTTTCATGAAATGTCATGAAATGTTTTATCTGACATGTACTTTACTCGCATAAAAAGGTTGGATGGAAACCTGTTCACTGTTACTAGTAGGGTTCAATAATGTTGTCACTGTTACTAGTGTGGGTCAGATCTCCAATCTTACCATGGCACTGACCACCCTACTGACATAGATGGGGTTGCAACGAGCAGAGAAGTCCTTTGCGGGGTCACACAGACACTTGGGATTCACATCAAGCAGCTTTAGGCAAATGTCCACTATATCGTCTTCAAACTGGAGAAACAATACATTTGGGCAGGTTAGTTAGCAACAATTTCTAAAATGTCTTGTCTATACTAACTTACAATTTTGTAATTTAACAGACGCTCTTATCCAGAGCGACTTACAGTATTGAGTGGATAAGTGTTCGTATTGGTCTCCCGCAGTAATCGAACCCCACAACCCTTGCGTTGCAAGAGCCATTCTTTACCAATGGAGCCACGAAGGACTCTAGCCAATCACGTAGACTAAGATATCGTGTGACATTTGGGGTCGGTTTCCTGGACAACAGATTAGTCCTGGACTTCTCTAGAGTAAAAATAATTTGGGAGGGAGATTCTCCATTGACTTTGCTTTTTAGTTGAGGAATATATTTAATCTGTGTCCAGGAAACAAGCCCTATATGTTATAAGCAGCTAGCTAGTACTTTTCAACTGTACAATACTGTATTGTTTGTTCTGTGTACCTGTCCGAAGTTCCACGCCATAGAGCTGATGTATTTGTCAGAACCTTTGTACACCAGGCCTTGTTCTCTCATCACATACTCCTGCCTCTCCTCCTCTTCAGGTAGATGCACCCAGTCTTCTACAGCCCGCAACAAAATACAGCCGTTTTAAAAACATGAATTATAAGAATTTGTTCCACTGACTTGACTGGATAAATAAAAAATATATTATTATACAAACTGAAATGAAAGGGTATCTGGACAAGGTTTAAATTGCGAGTAACTTTAACATGTTATCATGCTGTTACTGTGTTATGACCACTGTCTCCCATGCTAGAATGTAGTGTTTCCAAGCTGTGTTACCAGTATGTTACCAGACTTTAATACCAGGATGTTAGCAGGCTGTGCTACCAGGCTGTGCTGCCAAGCCTTGCTGATAGGCTGTGCTACCAAGCTGTTAGCAGGCTGTGCTACCAGGCTGTGCTGCCAAGCCTTGTTGATAGGCTGTGCTACCAAGCTGTTACCAGGCTGTGCTACCAGGCTGTGCTACCAGGCTGTGCTACCAGGGTGTGCTGCAAGGCTGTGCTACCAAGCTGTGCTAATAGGCTGTGCTACCAATGAACTAATCTCATGGTTTCAACAGCAATGCCACCACTTTGATATTAGAGATCAGCATTCATAACCACAGACTGTCATTCATATAATGTGGCTCTGGATGTTGTGGCCCATTGTTTGTATCTGTGTGTCTATTATGTCCCAAAACAGTTATGAGGCGTCTTTCCAACCCATACAGCGACATGGGTTACAACAATTTCTGTAAAGTTAGCCATTTCCAGCTTTTAAACTGATGAGAACATTCAGGAATGCTACATTTGACACCCTCTGGATACTGTATCAAATATTGACTGTCTGTTACCATGGCTGTATTGATGCAGTCACAGCATTTGTTGTCCTTTCTGTGATTAAAAAAGTGAATTTATCACAGTTCTAGTTAACATTTTTACGAATGCTTTAAACTCCAATCTAAAGTATTACATATGCTTTACCATACTCTCAAATCTCGTTCACAGGAAGTGAATTCATTGTCCAGAATTCCCCATGAGGGATAATAAAGTTGTTTTGAATTTAATTGTGTTTACCTTTGCACCAGGGATTAAACAGCAGAAGGAGCTTGCCCAGGCTGCTGCCCACTGAGGCGGTGGCGCTGGTCTTTACAGACAGCCTGTACTCTCCCACTGGGGCATCTGCTGGGCTGGTTATGTCCAGGGTGATTGAGCCTGCCAGGAACACTGAGCCCTGGTGAACCTTGACCTTCCAGGAGGAACCCTTCCCACAGCCCTCAGGTAGCCTGAACACTGACCTGGTCCCCAATGCCTCCGAAGGCTGGGGCCCTGGATGGAGAACAGAGGATGTTGTGGGTTGTGTCCAGTAGGAATGAAATTGATGAACACTTTCAGAAACAGTGATACACTGGGAGTACAAAAAATGACTAGTCCCCATTTTCCCTCAGAACAGCCTCAATTCTCCGGGGCATGAACACTACATGGTGTTGAAAGCGTTCCTCAGGGATTCTGGTCCATGTTGACGCCAATCCTTCTCACAGTTGTGTCAAGTTAGCTGGATGTCCTTTGGGTGGTGAACCATTCTTGATACACATGGGAAACTGTTGAGTGTGAAAACCCCAGCAGCATTGCAGTTCTTGACACACTCAAACTGGTGTGCTTGGCACCTACTACCATACCCTGTTCAAAGGCACTTAAATCTATTGTCTTGCCCATTCACCCTCTGAATGACACACATACACAATCCATGTCTCAGTTGTCTCAAGGCTTAAAAATCCTTTAATAACCTGTCTCCTCTCTTTCATCTACACTAATTGAAGTGGATTCAATTAGGGATCATAGCTTTCACCAGGATTCACCTGGTCAGTCTATATCATGGAAAGAGCAGGTGTTCCTAATGTTTTGTGCACTCAGTGTATTTGTCCAATAAGATTCTATATTTTCTGACAGCGTAACGTTGATGTCAGGAGTACATATACATTACAAGTGGAGGTATCTCAAGTCCTGTCATTGGTGCAATTCAGTTTTTAGATTAAATTGAATTGACCCCAACTCAGGTATGTAAAATGCATACAAGGATTTGTTCCAATGTCATTATTACTGCACGTGTCTGTCTTTCAAAGGGGACTAACATAGGGCCGATTTCTCTACCCTAGCCTCGATCCATCCTAGTGTGTTTTAGTCCAGGACTAGCATAATCTGGGTCCGGGAAACTTTTAATACAAACAGCCCTAATAAATAGCAGCGATAAATAAAGTTATTCTATTTTCTATTCTAGATAGCTCACCTGTCTCCACCTTCAGCTCCAGTAAGTCTGTTGTGGGCCTGGAGGGGCCATGGAGTTCAAAGGTGACCAGGAAGGACTGGCCTCTCCTGACTATCAGTCTGTTCACTGAGATGTCATTGGTTTTGTGGGCTTTGTTGTTCTTCTCACAGTGGAGCTCTACTTTGCCAACGTCTTCAAGGAAGAATGAAATTAATACATATATAGATAAATCATTTTTCATTTGAAACTGAATTATCCCTTAGTTAAAATCCTGCTTTTCTATTTTTCCTGATATTACAACTTTTATGTTTTCTAGTGTGGGTGTCTGTTTCTGTGTTTGATGTTGTCTTGCCCAATGTTTGTTGGTCACATTTTTGCCTGACAGCAACATAGCAGAAACACTATCAGTTGGGCTAGTTTAGATCACTGGATAGAGAAAACACTTGTAGCCTTTCACCATGCAAAATGCAGAATAAATATGCAGAAAGAAATAGGCGAAAGACCATAGACTTAGGAATTAGAATGTAATATGATCTCTATGTAAAAGACAGCCTTGGGCCAGTATGAAATGGTATGAGGAACCTATGACAATAATTCAAGTGAAACATCTATTTTTCTAGTTTGCTAGTGTTATCTATGCCAGTGGTTCCAAAACTTTTTATAGTCCCGTACCCCTTCAAACATTCAACCTCCATCTGTTACCCCCTCTAGCACCAAGGGCAGCGCACTCTCAAATGTTATTTTTTGCCATCATTGTAAGCCTGCCACATACACACTATACGATATATTTATTAAACATAAGAATGAGTGTGCGTTTTTGTCATAAACCGGCTCGTGGGAAGTGACTAAGAGCTTTTATAGGACTAGGGCACAAATAATAATATAATAATGATCAATAATTGTGCTCTTTATTTAGCCATCTTACATTTAAAACCTTATTTGTTCATCAATTTTGGACCCCCTTGTGGCCCCCCTAAATGTGGAGTATGAAATAATTTTTACATAACACATTTTTGCTATCATTATTTTTTTACATCCGTTATTAGACAGTGATGATGATTATGAACATGGTCTTTTGCCTGCTAATGCCTGCAATGCAGTGAAGAAAGGGATATGACAACAATAACGTCTAATGTAACTGGCCCCTCTAACAGTTCAACTGGCCCCAGCTTGGCCCCCCCCAGTTGAAATGGTCTAGAACCGCCACTGTTTAACAGATGAACAAACACCAACAAGGATGATCTTTCTTTGTAAGAAAATGTTCCATTCTACAAGTCAAGTCACCCAATTACCCATTCACTGTACTATATTACCCTCTGTCACTAAACATGACTTAGGCTACCTTGACAATGCAATAGTCACATTTTTTAGCATCTGAATTTGATCAAAAATCTTGCAATGAGCAGTGTTAGTTGACTTACCAAAACCCATTGAAGCTGTCTCTCACGTGGTTGTGTTGGTAAGTGGATTGAGTTGCTTGTTGTAGTACTGCAGTACTGTAAGTAACGAAAGGATGCCAGGGCTTTTAAAAGGAGCCCTACCCATGTTATAAGAATGTCTCAAATTTCACACAGTTACAAATGTACACACCTTTTCTTACTTTCAGGAAAATGTGTCATTACATAGTCATCATCACCACATCAGCATATACATTAAACCAGAAATGTGTCTTCATCTGCTGCGTTGAGATTGAACTGCTGTAGTTAGCACTCTCTAAATGTGTCTTCATCTGCTGCGTTGAGATTGAACTGCTGTAGTTAGCACTCTCTAAATGTGTCTTCATCTGCTGCGTTGAGATTGAACTGCTGTAGTTAGCACTCTCTTGATGGTTTGAGTTGTATTACATTGTTCAATGTGTTTTTCTGTCATATGGTGACTTCAACCACAGACAATCAGCATGGCAGTGAATCAGCACAGTGACTACGACTATCATGAGCATCATCTTGAGGTTCAAAGGTGGTTATCCTACAGTACACTGATAGAAAACATAACATATATTAATACAGTCATCATACATCAGGGATTGACATTAAGGGTTACGCTATTGCCCAGGGTAAGAGTCTGCTCTGAGGTTGCCCCATTCGGGAGGGGATTTGTATTTACTGATAACCAAAACACAAATAATTGCAGTAGTCTGGTCTTTCTCCCCTGTGTGTAGGTGAAAATAGCAATACAAATTTTTTGAGCAAGTTATCATAATCTTCATGCCTTTCAGACCTTAATGTCATTCCTCTTCCATGATTCTGGCTCAAATGGATATTTAGACCTTCTATTTGCCAAATTGGCAACTATTTCAGATCCAATCAGTGTATCTGTCAGTTGCACAGAATACAACAGGTGTAAACAGCACAGTGAAATGATTGCTTGGATGCACTTCGTCAATGTTGCAGTAATACTATGTCATATAAAATAAAAACACACAATAATGTTTTTAAAGTACAATGTATTGACATGTAGAACATATTGACATGGAGAATATATTGACATGGAGAATATATTGACATGGAGAATATATTGACATGGAGAATATATTGACATGGAGAATATATTGACATGGAGAATATATTGACATGGAGAATGTAATGACATGCAGAATATATTGACATGTATACAAGAGTATTGTGACTATCAAAATAGACACTATTGAAATCTATATACATCTTGATTTCTACGCAGGGCAAATGACACATCAGAGATGAATAATAGTCTCAGTCCCCTGTATATAATGCATTCTGAAAGCTTTTAGACCCCCTGACTTTTTCCACATTTTGTTACGTTACACCCTTATTCTAAAATGCATTAAACAGTTTTTTCCCCTCATCAATCCACAAGCAATGCCCCATAGTGACAAAGCAAAAACATATTTTCCAAAATTTTGGCAAATGTATAAACAAATAAAAACTGAAATATCACATTTACATAAGTACTTAGCAATTTACTCAGTACTTTGTTGAAGCGCCTTTCACTGTGATTACAGCCTTGAGTCTTCTTGGGTGTGATGCTACAAGCTTGGCACACCTGTATTTGGGGAGTTTCTCCCATTATTCTCTGCAGATCCTCTCAAGCTCTGTCAAGTTGGATGGGGAGCGTCGCTGCACAGCTATTTTCAGATATCTCCAAAGATGTTTGATTGGTAAAAGGCCGGGCTCTGGCTGGGCCACTCAAGGACATTCAGAGACTTGTCCCGAAGCCACTCCTGCGTTGTCTTGGCTGTGTGCTTAGGGTCGTTATGCTGTTGGAAGGTAAATATTCGCCCCCAGTCTGATGTCTTGAGCGCTCTGGAGCAGGTTTTCAACAAGGATCTCTCTGTACTTAAATCCGTTCATCTTTGCCTCGATCCTGACTAGTCTCCCAGTCCCTACAGCTGAAAAACATCCCCACAGCATGATGCTGCCACCACCATGCTTCACCGTAAGGATGGTGCCAGGTTTTCTCCAGAAGTGACGCTTGGCATTCAGGCCAAAGAGTTCAATCTTGGTTTCATTACACCAGAGAATCTTGTTTGTCATGGTCAGAGTCCTTTAGGTGCCTTATGGCAAACTCCAAGTGGGCTATCATATGGCTTTTTACTGAGGAGTGGCTTCCGTCTGGCCACTCTACCATAAAGGCCTGATTGGTGGAATGCTACAGAGATGGTTGTCCTTCTGGAAGGTTCTCCCATCTCCACAAAGGAACTCTGGAGCTGTGTCAGAGTGACCATCTGCTTCTTGGTCACCTGCTTGACCAAGGCCCTTCTCCCCCGATTGCATAATTTGGCCGGGTGGCCAGCTCTAGGAAGAGTCTTGGTGGTTCCAAAACTTCTTCCATTTAAGAATGATGCAGGCCACTGTGTTCTTGGGAACATTAAATGCTGCAGAAATGTTTTGGTACCCTTTCCCAGATCTGTGCCTCGACACAATCCTGTCTCAGAGTTCTACGGACAATTCCTTCAACCTCATAGCTTGTTTTTTTCTCTGACATGCACTGTCAACTGTGGGAACTTATGTAGACAGGTGTCTGCCTTTCCAAATCATGTCCAATCAATTGAATTTACCACCGGTGGACTCAAATCAAGTTGTAAAAACATCTCAAGGATGATCAATGGTAACAGGATGCACCTTAGCTGAATTTTTTGTCTCATAGCAAAGGGTCTGAATAACTATGTACTGTAGATAAGGTATTTCTGTTTGTTTTTTTTGTACATTTGCAAAAATGTTCGCTTTGTCATTATTAGGTGTTGTGTGTAGATTGATGTGGAAAAAAAATATTTAATCAATTTTAGAAAAAGGCTGTGAAAAAAAGTCAAGGGGTCTGAATACTTTCCGAAGGCACTGTATGCTGCCATGGTACAACGGCAATGCATTTGTTTGATAGAACAGTTCACATGACTACAATCATTTAAACTTTAAAGGTAGTTTATTCCCCATTTAACAGTTTAACTCCATTTGAATTGGCTTTTATCATACAGTATTTATATTTTTTCTCACATTGTTCTCATCTCTCTGGTTGCTACTTTTATTCGCTAATAAGCAGTGTCACATTCTGTCGTCCAGGTTACTCAAGACATCTTATTTCACCATCTCTGACTAATCTAATTGCACCCTTTTGCTGCACCTTTTTTTTCACTGGTTTATCTTAATTATAAATGTCAGTTAATCTACTTTTCTGCCTCTTGATGAATTCATGAAGGGAGTCTTGCTGCTCGGAACCGTTGCGAAAGCGCTTACTCAACGTCCGACGTGGGAGAGGTAGGCGAACTTCCGACTTCTGACTAAATGATGAAGGGGGAAACATTGTCTGTTAGCAGGTTTTTGTTCCAACCCAACACGAAAACATCTGATTCAAATGATCCGACCGCTAATGCGATTCAATCCAGAGTAGTTAGGAACTGTTGTGTTAGTGCTGGGCTGGAATAAAATCCTGTTTACATGGCTCTCCAGGACAAGGCTCTTGGCCATCCGCCCTGTTCTTGACCTGCAGCTCTGGTCACGCATCCCCCATCCACGCACTCCTTGCCTGGGCCCTCATGGCCGTGTTCTGCGGCGGCCCCAGCTGCCTCACTTCCACCCTGCCCTCCACCCCACGGCTACAGCGCCCCAGGGAGGCCATGTATCTCTGGGCATGGGCACCCCAGTGCCAGGAACGTAGCTGGGAGTCATGCTCCTGCCAGAGGAAGAGGAAGAGCTGCCGGGGGCACTTCCTCTGGCCCCAGCACATGGCGGTTCTCAGAGCCATCATGCCCTCAGAGTCCTCCAGTTGGAGTGGGGCGTCGCGCACCAGTAGCTCCTGTATGGACTGCAACTGGCCATAGGCGGCGGCCACGTGGAGGGCCCCACGTCCCCAGGGGAGTCTGGCCCTTAACATTGGTCCCTACAGAGATAACAGGGTCACATTTGTTAGGCAGAAAGAAAGAAACCACACTGAAACAAGGAGGGACTGGCTTGACTTTTGCGAATTGTTTTCCATTGCACGGCCTAATTAACATAACCCAGATGTTGCCAGCGTACCGGGAAAACCCTGTATCTCCAAAAAGTTAAATCGCCAGGAATTAAAAATAATAACATACAGGGTTTTTTTTTCAGACCTATTGCTATACATTAATTGAAGTTCACTAGGCATTTTAGAATTATTTATATTAGCCCTAGAGAAATATTGTCTTATTACTGCTTGTTTTTCTGAAGTCTGCCAACCTTGCCAGCAGGCATGCCAGCTAAGATAGTTAGACAAGCTAGCTACTCTTACTTGATTGATAGGCTGAAATGGCTTCTTAGTAGTTGGGAGATCGGGAACCTATCTGGGCTAGCTAAAGACAACTTCATAAAATTGCTAGTGGCTAGTAGTATTACAGAGATTATTACATGTTCTTTTGTATTATTTTTTTTACATTACAAATCTTGAGGGTACACCTGCCCCTGCTATGGACTTGACGCCTCTGAGGGGGATGTCTAGATGCAATTTATGTAAAAAATATTTATCAAAATCACCCCAAGTGAGATACAAGGTTTTTCCAGTGCGCCGGTGATATCCAGATGTTTTGCCTCTGTGGTGGTGGGTACCTTGTTGGAGCAGGAGGCGGACAGTGGGCATGTGTCCACGGTGGGCACTGATGAACAGAGCAGAGAAGAGACGGTGAGAGAGCCAGGAGGGAGCTCCACTCATAGAACCCATAGCACTGAGATGGGAGGAACGTGGCGGTGCTGGTTTGGACATCACACTCTTGAGCTACATTAAATAAAGAGAAAATAGTCATTTCATGTGTGAAAAGTCGATGGAAATGTTCATCCTAAAAAAGGGGAAGAGTGAAGTAAATAAGGTCTACAGGTTATAATAGCAGCTGTGAGATGCTGTTTAGATGTGCAGTAATTACAGGCTGGCCACATTAGATCAAATAAGGAGGTGGATCTTTCAGCAAGTCTGGTAAAGAAATGCAGTATTGCTATTACTATTTTTGGTGATGATGCCTCTTTTTTTACTATGATCAATAATGACCTGAGCCATAGAGAGTCTCTGTGTATGACTGCTGTAGACTATTCTAGGTTTTTCTTTCATGCCACATCACCTTGAATACATCCCCAGTAGCTGCAGCTATCACAAGCTCAGCCCGTCCATCATAAGGCCAGATCATCAGGGTGACAGTAGTTCCAGGGACGATGTCATTACAGTGAATAGTGGTGCCATCATATACAATGCATTCAGAAAGTATTCAGACCCCTTGACTTTTTCCACATTTTGTTACATTACAGCCTTATTCTAAAACGTATTAAATTATTTTTTCCCTCATCAATCCACACACAGTACCCAAACTGTATTTTTTACATTTTTGCTTGTAATAAAAAATGGAAATATCACATTTACATCAGTATTCAGACCCTTTAGTCAGTAACTTGTTGAAGCACCTTTGGTAGCGATTACAGCCTCGAGTCTCCTTGGGTGTGACGCTACAAGCTTGGCACACCTGTATTTGGGGAGTTTCTCCCATTTTTTGGGTCAGAGAAGTATATCATTAAATAGTTAGTCAAACTGGAAAACACCCTCAATAATATGTTCACCATGACGGGCCTGTCACTGCTAGCCTACGTTTGAGATGTATAATGTCCCTGATTCTAACTTCATTAAAACCAATAAAAATAAATGGATACATATCTAATCAATTAATCAACAACATCTCCCCATTTCTCATTAAAATATGTCAACTGTTAAACCAGCAAATGACATCAAAAGTATTTATTTTACCATTATCCAGGTAGCATACTCTCTGGAAGTCTGTGGGAATCCCAACCACTAATTCCATGGTGTTTTTTAGCTCTCTGATTCTCATATTGTGGTGGCAGTCGGGCACAACGAACATCTCTCCCGTTTCACGCAGCCTGGCACCAAGACTGAACTTGAGTTTCTTCGACGGGTCACGGTAAATTGCACTTTTGGGTCTCTGTACCTCTTCTTTGAGGTGTTAAAATGACACTTACATTCAGTATGAAGACATTATTGCTTACAATGCCGAGTTTCACTATGAAGATGAAAAATGATCAGGCCTGCTGTACATCTTACTGTATAAATTACTGTTGAAAACAAGTCTAGGTTGGAACTGTTGCTGTTAAAATACAAGTAATCATTTTTATTCTTAACTGGAATAAAACTGATTGGGCAAAACACGATTCTGGGTTGCTCATCGAAAGCAGGAAGTGGTTTCCTGCCTGACTGAGAAAGCAGTCGATGTTCTGATCCAGTTTGGCACCACATACCTCAACTCAGAAACAGACTCAATGCTGAGCATGACCTCAGGGTTGCACAGTCAAAAACGTATCCCAGAATAGACATGATTGTTGAAAACCTCTCATTAGGACTGTGTGTGTTTTCTGGTCTACATCTGTTCAGGATAAAAATGATTTATTGTATTTTAACAGCAACAGTTCCAACCTAGACCTTTTTTTCAACTGTACTTTCTACAGTAAGATGTACAGAAGGACTGATCATTTTTCATCTGTACTGTTACTTAGGGTTGCACTATCAAAAAGCCTGTGTGTGTGTTCTGTTATTCATCTGTGTGATGTGATCAATCAGTTTATTCCAGTTCAGAATGACTTTTTTATTGTATACTGCTCAAAAAAATAAAGGGAACACTTAAACAACTCATCCTAGATTTGAATGAAAGAAATAATCTTATTAAATACTTTTTTCTTTACATAGTTGAATGTGCTGACAACAAAATCACACAAAATAATCAATGGAAATCCAATTTATCAACCCATGGAGGTCTGGATTTGGAGTCACACTCAAAATTAAAGTGGAAAACCACACTACAGGCTGATCCAACTTTGATGTAACGTCCTTAAAACAAGTCAAAATGAGGCTCAGTAGTGTGTGTGGCCTCCACGTGCCTGTATCACCTCCCTACAACGCCTGGGCATGCTCCTGATGAGGTGGCGGATGGTCTCCTGAGGGATCTCCTCCCAGACCTGGACTAAAGCATCCGCCAACTCCTGGACAGTCTGTGGTGCACCTTGGCGTTGGTGGATGGAGCGAGGCATGATGTCCCAGATGTGCTCAATTGGATTCAGGTCTGGGGAACGGGCGGGCCAGTCCATAGCATCAATGCCTTCCTCTTGCAGGAACTGCTGACACACTCCAGCCACATGAGGTCTAGCATTGTCTTGCATTAGGAGGAACCCAGGGCCAACCGCACCAGCATATGGTCTCACAAGGGGTCTGAGGATCTCATCTCGGTACCTAATGGCAGTCAGGCTACGTCTGGCGAGCACATGGAGGGCTGTGCGGCCCCCCAAAGAAATGCCACCCCACACCATGACTAACCCACCACCAAACCGGTCATGCTGGAGGATGTTGCAGGCAGCAGAACGTTCTCCACGGTGTCTCCAGACTCTGTCACGTCTGTCACGTGCTCAGTGTGAACCTGCTTTCATCTGTGAAGAGCACAGGGCGCCAGTGGTGAATTTGCCAATCTTGGTGTTCTCTGGCAAATGCCAAACATCCTGCACGGTGTTGGGCTGTAAGCACAACCCCCACCTGTGGACGTCGGGCCCTCATACCACCCTCATGGAGTCTGTTTCTGACCGTTTGAGCAGACAAATGCACATTTGTGGCCTGCTGGAGGTCATTTTGCAGGGCTCTGGCAGTGCTTCTCCTGCTCCTCCTTGCACAAAGGCGGAGGTAGCGGTCCTGCTGCTGGGTTGTTGCCCTCCTACGGCCTCCTCCACGTCTCCTGATGTACTGGCCTGTCTCCTGGTAGCGCCTCCATGCTCTGGACACTACGCTGACAGACACAGCAAACCTTCTTGCCACAGCTCGCATTAATGTGCCATCCTGGATGAGCTGCACTACCTGAGCCACTTTTGTGGGTTGTAGACTCCGTCTCATGCTACCACTAGAGTGAAAGCACCGCCAGCATTCAAAAGTGACCAAAACATCAGCCAGGAAGCATAGGAACTGAGAAATGGTCTGTGGTCCCCACCTGCAGAAACACTCCTTTATTGGGGGTGTCTTGCTAATTGCCTATAATTTCCATCTGTTGTCTATTCCATTTGCACAACAGCATGTGAAATTTATTGTCAATCAGTGTTGCTTCCCAAGTGGACAGTTTGATTTCACAGAAGTGTGATTGACTTGGAGTTACATTGTGTTGTTTAAGTGTTCCCTTTATTTTTTGAGCAGTGTATTTTAACAGCAACATTTCCAACCAGGACAGATATGTAAGAGAGTTTTTAATGCGGAAAAATAAACATTAATTGCTATTTATATGGGTATTTAATTTCATTGTTATTTGTTTTGTCTATATTGCATTTGATTTAGGCATAAGGGAAATGAAATGTACCGATATTTACGTATAGCATGTTTTCATAAGCTTGGGTCCTTGGAAAACACCGAATTTCTCATTTGGATCCCAGGCTGAAAAAGTTCATGAACCCCTGTCCTTTAATAATAAGCTGTTATATCCCATTATATCTTCCACCCACTATGTTTGAGTGCAAGGCGAGTGCATATTTTTTGTTGATGATACATTGTGCATTTCATTGAGATTTAATAAAAACACTTTATATAGCATGGTTTTTATTACTGTTGATAGTCAAATTAATGAACAATAATCTGCAAAAAGTCAAATGATTCATGTGTGGGCAGCAGAAGTACACGGAAATGTCTTTCTTTCATAATGGACCACAATGGGAACAAGGCTTGACTATGTAATCCTCTGTAATTACTGTACATGTATTGGTGACTGGTGTGGCTTCTTAATGCATTTTAAATTGTCAAATTAAATAAAATGCATAATTTGTGTAAATATCCTGATTAACTTATTGTTCTTTCAGAATTCAAGTCTGCCACTAAAAGAACGACTTCCAAACAGGCTTATGCCACTGTTAGAATATGGCTGTATGTTCCACTAAAATACAAAGCATCTGGCTGTATGTCCCACTAAAATACAAAGCATCTGGCTGTATGTCCCACTAAAATACAAAGCATCTGGCTGTATGTCCCACTAAAATACAAAGCATCTGGCTGTATGTCCCACTAAAACACAAAGCATCTGGCTGTATGATGTCTTACTAAAATACAAAGCATCTGGCTGTATGATGTCCCACTAAAATACAAAGCATCTGGCTGTATGATGTCCCACTAAAATACAATGCATCTGGCTGTATGATGTTCCACTAAAATACAAAGCATCTGGCTGTATGATGTCCAACTAAAATACAAAGCATCTGGCTGTATGATGTCCCACTAAAATTCAAAGCATCTGGCTGTATGATGTTCCACTAAAATACAAAGCATCTGGCTGTATGATGTCCCACTAAAATACAATGCATCTGGCTGTATGATGTTCCACTAAAATACAAAGCATCTGGCTGTATGATGTCCCACTAAAATACAAAGCATCTGGATGTATGATGTCCAACTAAAATACAAAGCATCTGGCTGTATGATGTCCCACTAAAATTCAAAGCATCTGGCTGTATGATGTTCCACTAAAATACAAAGCATCTGGCTGTATGATGTCCCACTAAAATACAATGCATCTGGCTGTATGATGTTCCACTAAAATACAAAGCATCTGGCTGTATGATGTCCCACTAAAATACAAAGCATCTGGCTGTATGATGTCCCACTAAAATACAAAGCATCTGGCTGTATGATGTCCCACTAAAATACAAAGCATCTGGCTGTATGATGTGCCACTAAAATACAAAGCATCTGGCTGTATGATGTCCCACTAAAATACAAAGCATCTGGCTGTATGATGTCCCACTAAAATACAAAGCATCTGGCTGTATGATGTCCCACTAAAATACAAAGCATCTGGCTGTATGTAGCACTAAAATAAAAAATAAAAGTGGTAAGGCCAAAATGAATATGTAAATATTCATACACTCATGAAGCAAAATGTATGTTTGGCATTAAAAAAGTTATCCATTTTAGATGAAACTGTAATAAATATTTTCATATGTCACCAAATAATTGAATAAAATACACGGTTTTGCAATGAAGGTCTACAGTAACTTCAACAGCACTATCTTGGGTAGCACCATGGTGTAGTCGGAGGACAGCTATCTTCAGTCCTCCTCTGGCCACATTGACTTCAATACAAAACCTTTTGAAGGCCTCACCCCTTCCATAGACAAACATGGTAATTATGACCACTTCCGGAGAACGTCCTCTAACCAATCAAAACTTTTGCATTATGAACTGACATGTTGTCCATCCAATTATAGAATTAGGATCAGAGAACGAACCTAGTGAGTTGTATTGGGATTGTGCCACAGAGCATTATGGGGGTTCTAGAATTAAAAGTGAGGGTCGATCTCTGCCTGCGATCATTTTCATGAAGAAGAATGAAAAGGTGAGGGCGTTCAATACCAACTGGTATCAAAAGTATAACAGCTGCTTAACAACAAGTCTTTCATCAAGCCGCCTGTATCGCTTGGCCTCGCCTGCTTTTTGGAAAGTCTGAGCCTTGGGCGAAAGAGGGGTACAGTGACCTGAAGAACATCGATCATTCAGCAGGCAGCATATAAATGCCCACATCAGATTCAAGCTTCTGGGAAAAAGCTGCCTCGATCATGACGAAGGTCTGCGTATTCAAACTGTGCGACACAACGAGAAAGTTGGAAGAAACAGGGATGTTCTCAAGCGGTTTATCAACACCACTGCGTTTTTGGGGCCTGAAAGAATTTGCTTTTAGAGGACACTACGAGAGGGAACGTTCCGCCGACAAGAGAAACTACAATGAGCTTGCAGAAGCAATTGCACGTAACAATGCTTTACTTTGCTGAACATATGGATTTTTCCACTGTCTTTTCTGGGATGTCGAAATCAATTGCGAATGATTTTATAGCTTCCATCGCATCATCCATTAAAAGTTAGATTAAAGAGAGAGGTTGATGCAGGGCATGTTTTCATGTGCGCTCAAGTAGGCTTTCACTTTCCTCCGGGATTTATTTAGCAAAGATGAAAACACATAATCACACAAGCAAAAACTCACGATCTGATGGGATGAAAACTACAATTTTTCAGTCTGATCAACTGTAGGCTCCTAATAAGATCAGCTGCATACAGCCTATGTGCCCTGTAAATCTGGTCAGGGTAAACTCATTGGTAACGTTATGTATTTATAGTTCATTTGTGTGTCAGGAGAAAATGATGAATGTGATCAAATTTGGTTTATATTCAACATTGGGCTGGCTAGGCTGCCTATACGTTTTCAATCCAAAATGATTCACTGGAATGAATCAAGCAACATAATAGTGATGACATACGTGAGGTCATTTTGTTTTCATACGGCCTACAGTTGCATAGAACTGCATGATTGCAACATGCATAAAGCAAGCTCAGCCCTGTGAGTTGTATTGTCTCCCCCCCAGGATGAAAGGCCAGGAGTTTTTTTCATCTTCAGTTTTTTAAAACCATGTGACCATGTGACCGGATTAGGAAAAACTGGTCCCATCATAGCCCATATAAAACCTTTTTACAACTGATTAATCACTGTCATAGGGTCCAGAGTTTTCCTGCTTAGGTTACAGGATAAGGAAAAACTCCAGGTCCCTGGGGGTAAGAATTGCCTCCCCCCCCCCCAATCTGGGACCTATGGTGCCACCAGTCTGCTTGCAGTTGTCAGTTATCGTCAGGTATGTGGATGATCAGGGTGTTGGTGAGGGTGTTGGTCAGGGTGATGGTCAGGGTGTTGGTCAGGGTGATGGTCAGGGTGTTGGTCAGGGTGATGGTCAGGGTGTTGGTCAGGGTGATGGTCAGGTTGATGATCAGGGTGATGGTCAGGGTGTTGGTCAGGGTGATGGTCAGGGTGTTGGTCAGGGTGTTGGTCAGGGTGATGGTCAGGGTGATGGTCAGGGTGATGGTCAGGGTGATTATCAGGGTGATGGTCAGGGTGTTGGTCAGGGTGTTGGTCAGGGTGTTGGTCAGGGTGATGGTCAGGGTGATGGTCAGGGTGATGGTCAGGGTGTTGGTCAGGGTGATGGTCAGGGTGATGGTCAGGGTGTTGGTCAGGGTGATGGTCAGGGTGTTGGTCAGGGTGTTGGTCAGGCTGATGGTCAGGGTGTTGGTCAGGGTGATGGTCAGGGTGTTGGTCAGGGTGTTGGTCAGGGTGATGGTCAGGGTGATGGTCAGGGTGTTGGTCAGGCTGATGGTCAGGGTGTTGGTCAGGGTGATGGTCAGGGTGTTGGACAGGGTGATGGTCAGGGTGTTGGTCAGGGTGATGGTCAGGGTGTTGGTCAGGGTGATGGTCAGGGTGTTGGACAGGGCGTTATTCAGGAATGTTTATTGGGCTAGTTTGATGTGTGAAGTGGGCAAGATGCCAACTCTGTGTTTAACTTCACGGAGAAACTTCTCCAAACCTATGATGGCGCAGTTTTAATGGAATGTATCAGCTTTTTGTATTTCCAGCTAAGTTCCCTCCTGTTCCCTGTTATTTAGAGGTGATGACCACTCCACTACCATTGTCAACTCTGTCCTGACATGAACTGAATCCACGTCTCATGTGCCCGCTCATCCACTAGCATATTGAATGTTTCCTCTCCAAGCACTGTGAATCCCCCTATCAATTTTCTTTCATTACTCTATGTAGAGTCCATCAAATACAATATCACAGTATTACACATCAATGATTTTACTCCTTGCTTGGACTTACTCATTCTTAGCTCTTTGGTCTAACTGTGTAGTGTGTTGTGTTATTGTTATTTGTCTTCCCAGACAAATCCTGTCCTGCACTGAAGTCAAGCCTCTGAACACCTCAACTCGTGCCGCATACCCTCATTCAATCACTGCTGTGATCCCTTCCAAACACTGTAAGTAGCCCTCTCATTCCATTCCCAATAATATTGTACTATAAATGTCTTTATTAAATGTTTTAGGTTAAAATAATTACTCTTTGATGATTTTTGAAACACACATTGACATCTCTATGCGTTCAGCGCCTATACCGTGGGTCTCCCATCCTCCTAAATTGTTCAAGTCACCAGCCTCCACTTGTGTACCAGTAGAGGAAGGAGGAGAAGAGAGGGAGAAGGCTGTGTACCAGTAGAGGAAGGAGAAGAGAGGGAGAAGGCTGTGTACCAGTAGAGGGAGGAGAAGAGAGGGAGAAGGCTGTGTACCAGTAGAGGGAGGAGAAGAGAGGGAGAAGGCTGTGTACCAGTAGAGGGAGGAGAAGAGAGGGGAGAAGGCTGTGTACCAGTAGAGGGAGGAGAAGAGAGGGAGAAGGCTGTGTACCAGTAGAGGGAGGAGAAGAGAGGGAGAAGGCTGTGTACCAGTAGAGGGAGGAGAAGAGAGGGAGAAGGCTGTGTACCAGTAGAGGAGGGAGGAGAAGAGAGGGAGAAGGCTGTGTACCAGTAGAGGAGGGAGGAGAAGAGAGGGAGAAGGCTGTGTACCGGTAGAGGAGGGAGGAGAAGAGAGGGAGAAGGCTTTGTACCGGTAGAGGAGGGAGGAGAAGAGAGAGGGAGAAGGCTGTGTACCGGTAGAGGAGGGGAGGAGAAGAGAGGGAGAAGGCTGTGTACCGGTAGAGGAGGGAGGAGAAGAGAGGGAGAAGGCTGTGTACCAGTAGAGGGAGGAGAAGAGAGAGGGAGAAGGCTGTGTACCGGTAGAGGAAGGAGGAGAAGAGAGGGAGAAGGCTGTGTACCAGTAGAGGAAGGAGGAGAAGAGAGAGGGAGAAGGCTGTGTACCGGTAGAGGAAGGAGGAGAAGAGAGGGAGAAGGCTGTGTACCGGTAGAGGAAGGAGGAGAAGAGAGGGAGAAGGCTGTGTACCGGTAGAGGAAGGAGGAGAAGAGAGGGAGAAGGCTGTGTACCAGTAGAGGAAGGAGGAGAAGAGAGAGGGAGAAGGCTGTGTACCAGTAGAGGAAGGAGGAGAAGAGAGAGGGAGAAGGATGTGTACCAGTAGAGGAGGGAGGAGAAGAGAGGGAGAAGGCTGTGTACCGGTAAAGGAAGGAGGAGAAGAGAGGGAGAAGGCTGTGTACCGGTAGAGGAAGGAGGAGAAGAGAGGGAGAAGGCTGTGTACCGGTAGAGGAAGGAGGAGAAGAGAGGGAGAAGGCTGTGTACCAGTAGAGGAAGGAGGAGAAGAGAGGGAGAAGGCTGTGTACCAGTAGAGGAAGGAGGAGAAGAGAGGGAGAAGGCTGTGTACCGGTAGAGGAAGGAGGAGAAGAGAGGGAGAAGGCTGTGTACCGGTAGAGGAAGGAGGAGAAGAGAGGGAGAAGGCTGTATACCGGTAGAGGACGGAGGAGAAGAGAGAGGGAGAAGGCTGTGTACCGGTAGAGGAAGGAGGAGAAGAGAGAGGGAGAAGGCTGTGTACCAGTAGAGGAGGGAGGAGAAGAGAGAGGGAGAAGGCTGTGTACCAGTAGAGGAAGGAGAAGAGAGGGAGAAGGCTGTGTACCAGTAGAGGGAGGAGAAGAGAGGGAGAAGGCTGTGTACCAGTAGAGGAGGGAGGAGAAGAGAGAGGGAGAAGGCTGTGTACCGGTAGAGGAGGGAGGAGAAGAGAGAGGGAGAAGGCTGTGTACCAGTAGAGGAAGGAGAAGAGAGGGAGAAGGCTGTGTACCAGTAGAGGGAGGAGAAGAGAGGGAGAAGGCTGTGTACCAGTAGAGGAGGGAGGAGAAGAGAGGGAGAAGGCTGTGTACCAGTAGAGGAAGGAGGAGAAGAGCGTCACCTTGACGGAAAACAAAAGGGGAAAATAACATTGAGACACGGCCAGGGTTTAAGTGAGCGGTGATGTGATGTCATTATTTCGCTCATGAGGGTGCAATGGCTGGCTTCCTGCCTACAACCATGATGCAACAGGAACTAGTGGCTTTCTGTAGACTGTTGTTTATCCGCTGCCTGCCATTGTACTGTGACAGTAGTAGCCAGTTCTGTCATCGTACTGTCTGACAGTAGTAGCCAGCAGTGGTGGAAAAAGTACCCAATTGTCATACTTGAGTAAAAGTGAAGATACCTTAATAGAAAATGACTCAAGTAAAAGTCACCCAGTAAAAATACTACTTGAGAAAAAGTCAAAAAGTATTTGGTTTTAAATATACTTAAGTATCAAAAGTAAAATTATAAATAATTTCAAACAAGACGGCATAATATTTATGAATTTTTGATTTACTCATAGCCAGGGGGACACTCAGACACAATTTACAAATGAAGCATTTGTGTTTAGTGAGTCAACCAGATCAGAGGCGATAGGTATGACCAGTGTTGTTCTCTTGATAAGTGCATGAATTGGACCATTTTACATTCAAAATGTAACAAGTACTTTTGGGTGTCAGGGAAAATGTATGGAGTAAAAAGCTCTGATTCAAGAGCCCAGCTAGATGATGAGTGGCACTGTGGGTACGTGTGTATGAGGTGAATGAAAACAAAGAGGTGTGTGAAGAGGACTGGGGGTCTTTTTTCTGACCTTGAGCTCAATAGACTGGGACTTTGTTGAATGCTACTGAAGTGTGTGTACTTCCCTCGTGTACACACACGCTCTACATCATTTTAACAGAAGATATATTACATTACAGCAAGACAAATATTTGACAAACATACATTTTGCTTCATGAGTGTATGAATATTTACAGATTCATTTAGGCTTTACCACATTTATTTTGTATTTTAGTGGGACATCATACAGCCAGATGCTTTGTATTTTAGTGGGACATCATACAGCCAGACGCTTTGTATTTTAGTGGGACATCATACAGCCAGATGCTTTGTATTTTAGTGGGACATCATACAGCCAGATGCTTTGTATTTTAGTGGGACATCATACAGCCAGATGCTTTGTATTTTAGTGGGACATCATACAGCCAGACGCTTCGTATTTCAATGGAACATTTTTATTTCTATTTTATTTTAATTAGATTTATTTCACCTTTATTTAACCAGGTAAAACTGCAACCTGGCCAAGATAAAGCAAAGCAGTGCGACAAAAACAACACAGAGTTACAAATGGGATAAACAATCCTACAGTCAATAACACAATAGAATAATCTGTATACAGTGTTTGCAAATTAAGTAAGGAGGTAAGGCAATAAATAGGCCTATAGTGGCGAAGTAAATACAATTTCGCAATTTACACTGGAGTGATATATGTGCAGATTAGGATGTGCAAGTAGAAATACTGGTGTTCAAAAGAGCAGAAAAACAAATATGGGGATAAGGTAGGTAGTTGGTTGGATGGGCTATTTAGAGATGGGCTGTGTACAGCTGCAGCGATCGGTAAGCTGCCCTGACAGCTGACGCTTAAAGTTAGTGAGGGAGATATGTCTCCAACTTTCGCAATTCGTTCCAGTCATTGGCAGCAGAGAACTGGAAGGAAAGGCGGCCACAGGAGGTGTTGGCTTTGGGTATGACCAGTGAAATATACCTGCTGGAGCGTGTGCTATGGGTGGGTGTTGCTATGGTGACCAGTGAGCTGAGATAAGGCGGAGCTTTACCTAGCAAAGACTTATAGGTGACCTGGAGCCAGTGGGTTTGGCATTGAATATGTAGCGAGGACCAGCCAACGAGAGCATACAGGTCACAGTGGTGGGTAGTATATGTGGCTTTGGTTACAAAACGGATAGCAGTGTGATAGACTGCATCCAGTTTGCTGAGTAGAGTGTTGGAGGCTATTTTGTAAATGAAATATCCGAAGTCAAGTATCGGTAGGATAATCAGTTTTACGAGGGTATGTTTGGCAGCATGAGTGAAGGAGTCTTTGTTGCGAAATAGGAAGCCGATTCTAAATTTAGCTTTGGATTGGAGATGCTTAATGTGAGTCTGTAAGGAGAGTTTACAGTCTAGCCAGACATTTATAGTTGTCCACATATTCTAAGTCAGAACCATCCAGAGTAGTGATGCTAGTTGGCAGGCGGGTGCAGGCAGTGATCGGTTGAAGAGCATGCATTTTGTTTTACTAGCATTTAAGAGCAATTGGAGGCCTCGGAAGGAGTGTTGTATGGCGTTGAAGCTCGTTTTGAGGTTTATCACAGTGTCCAAAGAAGGGCCAGATGTATACAGAATGGTGTCATCTGCGTAGAGGTGGATCAAAGAATCACCCGCAGCAAGAGCGACATCATTGATATATACAGAGAAAAGAGTCGGCCCGAGAATTGAACCCTGTGGCACCCCCGTAGAGACTGCCAGAGGTCCGGACAACAGGCCCTCCGATTTGACACACTGAACTCTATCTGAGAAGTTGTTGGTGAACCAGGCGAGGCAGTCATTAGAGAAACCAAGGTTGAGTCTGCCGAAGAATACGGTGATTGACAGAGTCGAAAGCCTTGGCCAGGTCGATGAAGACGGCTGTATAGTACTGTCTTTTATCGATGGCGGTCATGATAATGTTTAGGACCATGAGCATGGCTGAGGTGCACCCGTGACCAGCTCGGAAACCAGATTGCATAGCGGAGAAGGTACGGTGGGATTCAAAATGGTTGGTGATCTGTTTGTTCACTTGGCTTTCGAAGACTTTAGAAAGGCAGGGCAGGATGGATTTAGGTCTGTAACAGTTTGGGTCAGAGTGTCTCCCCCTTTGAAGAGCGGGGTGACCGTGGCAGCTTTCCAATCTTTAGGAATCTCAGATGACATACAGCCAGAAGCTTTGTATTTTAGTGGGACATACAGCCAGATGCTAACAGTGGCATAAGCCTGTTTGGAAATCTTTCTTAGAGTAACAGACTTGAATTCTGAAAGAACAATAAGTTAATAAGGATATTTCTGCATTTTATTTTATTTTATTTGACAATTTAAAATGCATTAAGAAGCCACACCAGTCAACAATACATGCACCACAATTACAGAGAATTACATAGACAAAGTCAAGCCATGTTACACTTGTTTTCAACAATCATTTATACAGTAAGATGTACAGTAGGCCTGAAAATGTTTATTCTTCATGTGTGACCGACCAGCTCGATTTAGTCTTCTGTAGCAAAATTTGAAATTGTTTTTTTTACATTAGATAAAACTAGAGACTCAGAATTAGAAAACGGTATATCATACACTACAGTTGAAGAACAATGGGAAAGTAATTCTGCTTTGAAAGTTGAAAAACTTGTAATCTCACTTTTGCGAAAATGACCCTTGAATGTTTTATTACTACTACTGAGGAGCTCTTCTTTGTCTGCACCCATTCAGCATTGTTCACACCCTCTTAAGCCTTAGCCCCACCTATCTCTTTAAGGATTCACATGTGAGGCTATGTACTAAACATGCAAAGTACTAAACTATCATCAAGACTAAAGGCTGGTTTATACTACGTGTTTCGACAGTTGTTGCGGTGACATCATGAACATTCAATTGTCGTCTGATATCAAATTTGTTATTGGCTTTATGAAAAACTATAAACATAAAAACTACAGGTTGCATGACATCAACAGCCTGGGGGTCAAAAATAGCATAACTAGAAAATAGCTAACGGTTGTGTGTGATGAAAAAGAAGCAGGACATTCTACCAGAGAATTATAGAACTTGGACACTGTCTCGGTGGCCTAACGTTATATCCTAATTTGACTTAACAGGAAAATAAGGTACAAATTGCAGAACTTATCTGAGTTATTAGAGTTATTTTCACGAGGGCTTTACTATCTACGCAGTGGGGGGACAACACCGGTGACGGGTTTGATGTACACATTGCAGCTTGCCTTAATGTCCCTGAATTGATCACAGTTGAAGCCGGCCACTAGCTTCTTAGGACCGGGTCTGTATGGTGTAAAGGGCATCGTCACACGTAGTCGTTGCCCTTGTTTTAGCAAAGGCATTCTGAGGAGACACGTGAAAAACATTATAGCTCAAGGCAGCTTTAGATCTCTAAACTTCAACACACAAGGTAGTGTAAAATATTTCAGATGGAAAAACTCTAAGCTTTAACCACATGAACAGCCCATGAATGCATGTACTTTCTAGTTTAGTCAAGAGCTAAATAATCTCTTTTGGAAAGACTACGTTACATAAATTGTATTGAATCATCTGTCAAAAGACTGTGATGCCACAACTAACAAGGAACCGTAGTTCCGGTGCTTTGGTTTCCTCACTAGATATCTGGACATATCAGGACTGGGCGGAGGTGGTGCTGAACGTGTGGGTGGGGATTTCAAGCAATGATTTCAGACAATGATTTCAAGCTGGAAGTTTTCAGAAGGGGGGCTTGGCTGAGAGTTTCTGTTTAGGGGGCTGGTGACTTTGCTAGTCTCATTAGTATCTTTTGTCAAACATTTTCCCCCAGAACCTAATCAAGCATTTTACACAATTTCCTGAGATTTTAGGTCTGGATTTCTGAGATTAAGAGCTAAATTGTCAATTTGACGAGCAAAGTTTCGGTTTGTCATAAAACCTGAATCCATCCCACTTGGCAAAAACTGGGTCCACATCCAGGATTCAAATCTGGACACATTTCACTGGGCACAGACGGCAGTTCAACGTCTAGTTCTGATTTACATTTGCTTGATTTATCACCTAATGTGAATTAGAAATAAACAAAAAAGGTTAAAAGTTTACTTTTTGCACATCCAATCAGTTTTCCATGTTGATTCAACATCATCACACTGATTTTTTTGGTTGAAATTACATGGAAACAATGTTGATTCAACCGGTTTTTGCACAGTGGGATGGATTCAGGTTTTATGACAAACTGAAACTTTGCTTGTAAAGACATCAGAGAAATGTCACAAAGACCTACCTGGCTTCCATTGTTTCAGTCAGCAAGCCACTGCCGGTCACTGTTATGAAGCAGTTTCTCAGACCTTCGGATAGAGGGTTCTCAAACACAACCTCTGCCGTCATTTCACTATACTGCAATTCAGATCCAATGGCCTAAAAGAGAGCACACATTCGAAGAAAGGCATTTGCTAAATAGTATATTATATTGGAACTATCACACTGAATAAACCCCATCTTCAGTTTAATGGCTGTTACTGATATTAGGGCGCAGTATTTTCACGGCCGGATAAAAAACGTACCCGATTTAAACTGGTTACTACTCTTGCCCAGAAACAAGAATATGCATATTATTAGTAGATTTGGATAGAAAAGACTCTGAAGTTTCTAAAACTGTTTGAATGGTGTCTGTGGGTATAACAGAACTCATATGGCAGGCAAAAACCTGAGAAGATTCCAAGTAGGAAGTGGCCTGTCTGCGATTTTGTAGTTCTCCTTTTGCTTGTCTATCGAAACTACAGTATCCGTGGGGTTATGTTGCACTTTCTAAGGCTTCCATTGGCTCTCTAAAGCCGCCAGAAAGCGGATTGGGGCGTCTCCTGTCTCTGGGAAAAGTATAGTAACTCAGTTTGTCAGTGGTCTGCCTGAGGACAAAGTGAATGGATATGCGCTTTCACAAGACCTCGCCATTTTTTATTTTCCTCTTTGAATGAATACAGTATTGTCCGGTTGGAATATTATCGCTATTTCACGAGAAAAATACCATAAAAATTGATTTTAAACAGCGTTTGACATGCTACTAAGTTTGTTAATGGAACATTTTGAATTTTTTTTTCTCGAAATCCGCTTCCGCGTTAACCTTTGGATAGTGACCTGAACGCATGAACTAAACGGGGGTATTTGCACATAACTATGGATTATTTGGAACAAAAACAACATTTGTTGTGGAAGTAGCAGTCCTGGGAGTGCATTCTGATGAAGAACAGCAAAGATAATCCAATTTTTCTAATAGTAATTCTGACTTTAGGTTGCCCCGAACTTGGCGGGTGTCAAATTAGCTAGCCGTGATGGCTGAGCTATGTACTCAGAATATTGCAAAATGTGCTTTCGCCGAAAAGCTATTTTAAAATCTGACATAGCGATTGCATAAAGGAGTTCTGTATCTATAATTCTTAAAATAATTGTTATGTATTTTGTCAACGTTTATCATGAGTAATTTAGTAAATTCACCGGATGTTTTCCGTGGGAATACAAATTCTGAACATCACACGCCAATGTAAAAAGCTTTTTTTTTATATAGATATGAACTTGATTGAACAAAACATGCATGTATTGTATAACATAATGTCATAGGAGTGTCATCTGATGAAGATTATCAAAGGTTAGTGCTGCATTTAGCTGTGTTTTGGGTTTTTGTGACATATATGCTTGCTTGAAAAATGGCTGTTTGGTTATTTGTGTCTATGTACTCTCCTAACATGATCTAATGTTTTGCTTTCGCTGTAAAGCCTTTTTGAAATCGGACAATGTGGTTAGATTAACGAGAGTCTTATCAAATGGTGTAAAATAGTCGTATGTTTGAAATATTGAAATTATTGCATTTTTGAGGTATTTATATTTCGCACCACGCGATTCCACTGGCTGTTGAATAGAGTGGGAAGCTAACGTCCCACCTAGCCCATAGAAGTTAAGGATCTGACAGACTGCGAAATGACAATGTTGGGAATATGCAGTACTCACTTTGATGGTGAGCGAAGGGCTCTCTGGCACAAGGTCTTTCTCTGTGATGTAAACTGCCTCACTCTTGTCCTTGTCTGTGACCACAGCCGAAACCTTGATGCTGTTGCTCTCCCGCATTTTCTCACCGTACACAGAGAAGGGGATGTGGATGGGTATAGTCAGATCTGCCAACAGAGACAATGCATTTGATTGTCAAGGTATCACAAACGTTAACATTCTGTGTTGTCCTCAGTACAACATTAGCAACCCTAACATTCTGTAGCGTCCTCAGTACCACATTAGTATCCCTAACATTCTGTTGTGTCCTCAGTACAACGTTAGCAACCCTAACATTCTGAAGCGTCCTCAGTACCAAATTAGCAACCCTAACATTCTGTACCGTCCTCAGTACCACATTAGCAACCCTAACATTCTGTTGTGTCCTCAGTACAAGGTTAGCAACCCTAACATTCTGTAGCATCCTCAGTACCACATTAGCAACCCTAACATTCTGTGGTGTCCACAGTACAACATTAGCAACCCTAACATTCTGTAGCATCCTCAGTACAACATTAGCAACCCTAACATTCTGTAGCATCCTCAGTACAACATTAGCAACCCTAACATTCTGTAGCGTCCTCAGTACCACATTAGCAACCCTAACATTCTGTTGTGTCCTCAGTACAACGTTAGCAACCTGACAGCCATAAGAGTTAGTCAGTCGATTTGCTACAACGCTATGGCAGCTATACATGAGAATTTACAGCTTTGTTAAATTGACCAGTTAAACTCTAACTATATGCACTCCTGAAACACACCACTTTTTTGTCGAAATCAATCACTGAGATTGATATATGCGTCATACCAAGGATGTTGACAAAGAATTCTAAAGGTGAATAGCTGCAATGTGCTTTTGGTTTTGTTAAGTGTTTCAGTTCCCTTTGTTCTGTGATGTAAATGCCTCCCTGTGTGCACTACTGTGATAGTTAAACCTTGTAGGCCTACTCACAGAAAGAGTTTGGAACATTTTCACTCTACCTTGGTTGGGAAGGAGCTTCAGTTCTTTCAATTCGGTCTGTATCTGGGAGGATGGGATCCCGGTGTATCTCATGGCCTGAACGTTGACATTGATCACTAGTGTCCGAGTCTCACTGTCGTTGCTGTTCAGTATAAGCTTGAGGTCGATATCTTTGCCGCTGACCGGCTTGGTCAGCTCCACGATCTTCATGGAAACGCCAGGTTTGCCGTCATGGATCACGTTTGAATTCTCTTCGGGTATGTTGACTCTTTTCACAGCTAGATTGTACACATCCCTTTCCTTTTCCGTGCCTGTTTGAAATGTGTGACATTTTGGATGAGTTCCTGGTGACTCAAGCAGTTGCTCTCACTCACCATGGAGAATTATTGTGAAAGGTGGACACAGCACCATTCTGAATCATCTCTTAAAAAAGTACAGAACTATTTCCCAGACCAACCATAGTTCTCAAATATATAAAATATGCTTATACCCTTAAGATAGGTATAACTCCTGCAACGTTGCATTATTTCCGAAATCAATTGATAACAGTTCAACCTTGATATAGTCAGACTCTCGGTTCATTCAATACCAACCCTCTGCATGTTTATAGTTGGCCGTGATGTCCACTCTCTTGTCACTGCCCACTGCCTTGGTGCTGATGTTCTGGCCTACGGACACACTGTCCGTGGAGATCTTTTTCTTGGAGCCGTTAGCTAACACCATCCAGGTTACACGGTCGGCGTTGACTTCGGCGAAGACAAAGGGCACATCGTATTTGAGGTCAACGTGACCCTGCAGTATTGCCTTGACTGGAGCAGGGCCGCAGCAGTAAACATCTGGGGGAGGGGAAGAGAAAACAACATGAGTGTATAACAGGGAGTTCCCTTCATGTCTCCCAGACCCAGGACACGAACTCAGAACCATCTGCACAGTAACACAACATACAGTACATACAACCTCCAGAAGTGTGTTATTATGTAAGATGGTGTGAGATGAGATGGAAGTTGGACCGTACCAGTGCTTTTCTCCTGGGGGGTGGGGTCCACAACCTGCCAGCCATCGTATAAGGAGCCTGCTGAGAGATCGGGCCGTCTCATCCAGGCCTCCACCCACACATGGTAGTTCCTGAGCAGAAACACCAGTCTTCAAAACTTCATGCTATTGGCATCACTCTTCATACTATAGCCACAATGACCTCATGTTACACTTACCATACACTGTCGGGGCTCTGTTTGGGTCTGACTCCATAGTCGGAGAAGAAGTCGTCAATTATCAGGTTTTTGTCGGTGTCGTGGGCTGACTGAAAATTGGAAACCACTCGACATGGGATTCCCAAACACCTCAGTACTGACAAGGAAATACATTTCAGGCATACTGGTTAACTAAAACAACACATTCAAAGAATACTGGTTAACTAAAATAAGCACATCCAAGGCATTGACACGCAGCCTCTCTCCTCTGATCAGAGGTGGTGGGTAATCTTGCCATCCTTCTCAAAAACCTATCACAGCCCTGGGTCTGAGCGCATGCAATAGTCAGTTCTATTTAAATAACATTGTATTGATTGATTGACTAAAATAATAATTGAAGAGCGATTGGACAGTGATAGCCTACCTGTGCACATTACAGCGGCGAACACCCAACACTGGCCATACTTGACTGGATTGCTGCCATTTTTGAGCCACCTCCTTAGTACCTCAACACTACCGTTCCAGTGAGTGGGGGACATGCCACCATCGTATCGACCATCCCACCGCCCCATCAGGACACCTCTGTCATCGTTAGCGTTGATCTGGGCAAGGACAATAATGTTAAAATTAGATTTCAGAACTGTCATTTGGCTGAGTGAATGTGTTTTTGTACTATCTAAAATGTAGTTGCTTTCCTGGATCTAGATTGAGCATAGCCTTGGACTAAAAAGCATGTTCAGTGTGGAAAGTTATTTTTAGTCCAGGACTAGATTTAATCTGGGTCCGGGAAACCAGTCCTATATGTGTAACAACACCTTAATTAGTGGCACTGGAACCATTTATAGTGAACAGGGCTAGATGATGTTCCAGAAATTAACCAATGTATTTTCTTGTGCTGTTTATACAGAACTATGAGCTTATGATGATTTAAAGAATGTTACTGTTACTAGATGGGTTTAATAATGTTGTCACAGTTACTAGTGGGGTTCAATAATGTTGTCACGGTTACTAGATGGGTTTAATAATATTGTCACTGTTACTAGATGGGTTTAATAATGTTGTCACTGTTACTAGATGGGTTTAATAATGTTGTCAATGTTAAAACAATAATGTTGTCACTAGCTAGGATTTCCATCCAAGTGGCGACAGATATTCATGTGAATATTCTAAAATCATAAAAGCATAAAAACAATATGCGCATTTTCCCACCAGAGATGTGTTTCCATTAAATGTACTTTTTTTGTCGTACATCACTTACTTCACAGGAGCAGCATTTCAACGTAAACATACATTTTTTATCTAAATATGTTTATTGGCAGAAATTCCTTCTAGAACATGTGAACTTTCATTTGCCTTAATTAGAAACTTGTATTCCATCCATAAATATGAATACAATTGTCAAATTACGAGCCTAGTTGGTTTAGCCACGGGAAAAGTCAGGAACCTATAGCGTGTGTTTACCACATGGCCTCACATATGAATCCTTAAAGAGATGAACGGGGCTAAGGCTTATGAGGATGTGACCGATGCTGAATGGATGTAGAAGAGCTCTCCAGTAGGTGTACCAAAACATTCAAGGGCTATTTTCTCAAAAGTGAGGTTTCAAAGCAGATTATTTCCCCATTGTTCCTCAACTGCAGTGTATGATATCCCATTTTCTGTCTCTGAGTCTCTACCTTTATCCAAAGAAAAAAAACGAATAATAATCACATTTTGCTACATAAGATCGAGGCGGTTGGTCACATTTTAGAATAAAGCTGTAACGTAACAAAATGTAGAAATTGTCAAAGGTCTGAATACTTTCCGAATGCACTATAGCCAACATGATAAGATTATGTTTTATTTGTCAAACGGCAGCCAAGCATCGAGGATCATGTTACCAGAATAAGGCCCTCAATATTTAGTAGAAAGAAATATCAAGCTCATCACCTTGCACATTCACCACCCTGTGAACTTCATCATTAATTTATTTATCTGTAGCCTAATAAACGGCATGCTTTCCCGATGAGTCATAGTGGGACGACCACACAAGATGTCATTGCGTGATTCCAAGTTTACTTCGATATGATGGTTATTAAATCAATATTTGCGCATAAAAGCATTTCCACCAACATTTCTCTCATAATTAATTTACCGACTTGTCTTGTGCATTTTGTTTTGTCAACATTTGTAAAGCTGACTGACACATTTTCCATCAGCACTTTCATGAAATGTCATGAAATGTTTTATCTGACATGTACTTTACTCGCATAAAAAGGTTGGATGGAAACCTGTTCACTGTTACTAGTAGGGTTCAATAATGTTGTCACTGTTACTAGTGTGGGTCAGATCTCCAATCTTACCATGGCACTGACCACCCTACTGACATAGATGGGGTTGCAACGAGCAGAGAAGTCGTTCGCGGGGTCACACAGACACTTGGGATTCACATCAAGCAGCTTCAGGCAAATGTCCACTATATCGTCTTCAAACTGGAGAAACAATACATTTGGGCAGGTTAGCTAGCAACCCTACAACAATTTCTAAAATGTCTTGTCTATACTAACTTACAATTTTGTAATTTAACAGACGCTCTTATCCAGAGCGACTTACAGTATTGAGTGAATAAATGTTCGTATTGGTCTCCCGCGGTAATCGAACACCACAACCCTTGCGTTGCAAGAGCCATTCTTTACCAATGGAGCCACGCAGGACTCTAGCCAATCACGTAGACTAAGATATCGTGTGACATTTAAGGTCGGTTTCCTGGACAACAGATTAGTCCTGGACTTCTCTAGAGTAAAAATAATTTGGGAGGGAGATTCTCCATTGAGTTTGCTTTTTAGTTGAGGAATATATTTAATCTGTGTCCAGGAAACAAGCCCTATATGTTATAAGCAGCTAGCTAGTACTTTTCAACTGTACAATACTGTATTGTTTGTTCTGTGTACCTGTCCGAAGTTCCACGCCATAGAGCTGATGTATTTGTCAGAACCTTTGTACACCAGGCCTTGTTCTCTCATCACATACTCCTGCCTCTCCTCCTCTTCAGGTAGATGCACCCAGTCCTCTACAGCCCGCAACAAAATACAGCCGTTTTAAAAACCTGAATTATAAGAATTTGTTCCACTGACTTGACTGGATAAATAAAAAATACATTATTATACAAACTGAAATGAAAGGGTATCTGGACAAGGTTTAAATTGCAAGTAACTTTAACATGTTATCATGCTGTTACTGTGTTATGACCACTGTCTCCCATGCTAGAATGTAGTGTTACCAAGCTGTGTTACCAGTATGTTACCAGACTTTAATACCAGGATGTTAGCAGGCTTTGTTACCAGAATGTTACAAAGCTGTTACCAGGATGTGCTACCAAGCTGTGCTACCAGGTTGTGCTACCAAGCCATGCTAATAGGCTATGCTACCAAGCTGTGCTACCAGGCTGCACCACCAAGCCGTGCTAATAGGCTGTGCTACCAGGCTGCGCTACCAAGCCGTGCTGCAAGGCTGTGCTACCAGGTTGTGCTACCAAGCCATGCTAATAGGCTATGCTACCAAGCTGCACTACCAAGCCGTGCTAATAGGCTGTGCTACCAGGCTGCACTACCAAGCCGTGCTAATAGGCTGTGCTACCAGGGTGTGCTGCAAGGCTGTGCTACCAAGCTGTGCTACCAGGCTGTGCTACCAAGCTGAGCTACCAGGCTGTGCCAAATGGCTGTGCTACCAGGCTGTGCTACCAGGCTGTGCTAATAGGCTGTACTACCAAGCTGTGCTAAAATGCTGTGCTACCAAGCTGTGCTACCAGGCTGTGCTACCAAGCTGTGCTAAAATGCTGTGCTACCAAGCTGTGCTACCAACCTGTGCTACCAGGGTGTGCTACCAGGCTGTGCTACCAAGCTGTGCTACCAGGCTGTGCTACCAATGAACTCATCACATGGTTTCAACAGCAATGCCACCACTTTGATATTAGAGAACAGCATTCATAACCACAGACTGTCATTCATATAATGTGGCTCTGGATGTTGTGGCCCATTGTTTGTATCTGTGTGTCTATTATGTCCCAAAACAGTTATGAGGCATCTTTCCAACCCATACAGCGACATGGGTTACAACAATCTCTGTTAAAGTTAGCCATTTCCAGCTTTTAAACTGATGAGAACATTCAGGAATACAGCATTTGACACCCTCTGGATACTGTATCAAATATTGACTGTGTGTTACCATGGCTGTATTGATGCAGTCACAGCATTTGTTGTCCTTTCTGTGATTTAAAAAAGTGAATTTATCACAGTTCTAGTTAACATTTTTACGAATGCTTTAAACTCCAATCTAAAGTATTACATATGCTTTACCATACTCTCAAATCTCGTTCACAGGAAGTGAATTCATTGTCCCAGAATTCCCCATGAGTTATAATAAAGTTGTTTTGAATTGAATTGTGTTTACCTTTGCACCAGGGATTAAACAGCAGAAGGAGCTTGCCCAGGCTGCTGCCCACTGAGGCGGTGGCGCTGGTCTTTACAGACAGGCTGTACTCTCCCACTGGGGCATCTGCTGGGCTGGTGATGTCCAGGGTGATTGAGCCTTCCAGGAGCACTGAGCCCTGGTGAACCTTGACCTTCCAGGAGGAACCCTTCCCACAGCCCTCAGGTAGCCTGAACACTGACCTGGTCCCCAATGCCTCCGAAGGCTGGGGCCCTGGATGGAGAACAGAGGATGTTGTGGGTTGTGTTCAGTAGGAATGAAATTGATGAAAACTTTCAGAAACAGTGATACACTGGGAGTACAAAAAATTACTAGTCCCCATTTTCCCTCAGAACAGCCTCAATTCTCCGGGGCATGAACACTACATGGTGTTGAAAGCGTTCCTCAGAGATTCTGGTCCATGTTGACGCCAATGCTTCTCACAGTTGTGTCAAGTTAGCTGGAGGTCCATTCTTGATACACATGGGAAACTGTTGAGTGTGAAAAACCCAGCAGCATTGCAGTTCTTGACACACTCAAACCGGTGCGCTTGGCACCTACTACCATACCCTGTTCAAAGGCACTTAAATCTATTGTCTTGCCCATTCACCCTCTGAATGACACGCATACACAATCCATGTCTCAGTTGTCTCAAGGCTTAAAAATCCTTTAACCTGTCTCTTCTCTTTCATCTACACTGATTGAAGTGGATTCAATTAGGGATCATAGCTTTCACCAGGATTCACCTGGTCTGTCTATATCATGGAAAGAGCAGGTGTTCCTAATGTTTTGTACACTCAATGTATTTGTCCAATAAGATTCAATATTTTCTGACAGCTTAACGTTGATGTCAGGAGTACATATACATTACAAGTGGAGGTATCTCAAGTCCTGTCATTAGTGCAATTCAGTTTTTAGATAAGATAGAATTGACCCCAACTCAGGTATGTAAAATGCATACAAGGATTTGTTCCAATGTCATTATTACTGCACGTGTCTGTCTTGTCAAAGGGGACTAACATAGGGCCGATTTCCCTACCCTAGCCTCGATCCATCCTAGTGTGTTTTAGTCCAGGACTAGCATAATCTGGGTCCGGGAAACTTTTAATACAAACAGCCCTGATAAATAGCAGAGATAAATAAAGTTATTCTATTTTCTATTCTAGATAGCTCACCTGTCTCCACCATCAGCTCCAGTAAGTCTGTTGTGGGCCTGGAGGGGCCATGGAGTTCAAAGGTGACCAGGAAGGACTGGCCTCTCCTGACTATCAGTCTGTTCACTGAGATGTCATTGGTTTTGTGGGCTGTGTTGTTCTTCTCACAGTTGAGATCTACTTTACCAACGTCTTCAAGAAAGAATGAAATTAATACATATATAGATAAATCATTTTTCATTTGAAACTGAATTATCCCTTAGTTAAAATCCTGCTTTTCTATTTTTCCTGATAATACAACTTTTATGTTTTCTAGTGTGGGTGTCTGTTTCTGTGTTTGATGTTGTCTTGCCCAATGTTTGTTGGTCACATTTTTGCCTGACAGCAACATAGCAGAAACACTATCAGTTGGGCTAGTTTAGATCACTGGATAGAAAAAACACTTGTAGCCTTTCACCATGCAAAATGCAGAATAAATATGCAGAAAGAAATAGGCAAAAGACCATAGACTTAGGAATTAGAATGTAATATGATCTCTATGTAAAAGACAGCCTTGGGCCAGTATGAAATGGTATGAGGAACCTATGACAATAATTCAAGTGAAACATCTATTTTTCTTCTTTGCTAGTGTTATCTATGCCAGTGGTTCCCAAATTTTTTATAGTCCCGTACCCCTTCAAACATTCAACCTCCATCTGTTACCCCCTCTAGCACCAAAGGCAGCGCACTCTCAAATGTTATTTTTTGCCATCATTGTAAGCCTGCCACATACACACTATACAATGTATTTATTAAACATAAGAATGAGTGTGAGTTTTTGTCATAAACCGGCTCGTGGGAAGTGACAAAGAGCTTTTATAGGACTAGGGCACAAATAATAATATAATAATGATCAATAATTGTGCTCTTTATTTAGCCATCTTACATTTAAAACCTTATTTGTTCATCAATTTTGGACCCCCTTGTGGCCCCCCTAAATGTGGAGTATGAAATAATTTTTACATAACAAATTTTTGCTATCATAATTTTTTTACATCCGTTATTGGACAGTGATGATGATTAAGAACATGGTCTTTTGCCTGCTAATGCCTGCAATGCAGTGAAGAAAGCAATATGACAACAATAACGTCTAATGTAACTGGCCCCTCTAACAGTACAACTGGCCCCAGCTTGCCCCCCCCAGTTGAAATGGTCTAGAAGCGCCACTGTTTAACAGATGAACAAACACCAACAAGGATGATCTTTCTTTGTAAGAAAATGTTCCATTCTACAAGTCAAGTCACCCAATTACCCATTCACTGTACTATATTACCCTCTGTCACTAAACATGACTTAGGCTACCTTGACAATGCAATAGTCACATTTTTTAGCATCTGAATTTGATCAGAAATCTTGCAATGAGCAGTGTTAGTTGACTTACCAAAACCCATTGAAGCTGTCTCTCACGTGGTTGTGTTGGTAAGTGGATTGAGTTGCTTGTTGTAGTACTGCAGTACTGTAAGTAACGAAAGGATGCCAGGGCTTTTAAAAGGAGCCCTACCCATGTTATAAGAATGTCTCAAATTTCACACAGTTACAAATGTACACACCTTTTCTTACTTTCAGGAATGTGTGTCATTACATAGTCATCATCACCACATCAGCATATACATTAAACCAGAAATGTGAGTTTATGTGCTGCATTGAGATTGAACTGCTGTAGTTAGCACTCTCTTAATGTGTCTTCATCAGCTGCGTTGAGATTGAACTGCTGTAGTTAGCACTCTCTAAATGTGTCTTCATCTGCTGCGTTGAGATTGAATTGCTGTAGTTAGCACTCTCTAAATGTGTCTTCATCTGCTGCGTTGAGATTGAACTGCTGTAGTTAGCACTCTCTTGATGGTTTGAGTTGTATTACATTGTTCAATGTGTTTTTCTGTCATATGGTGACTTTAACCACAGACAATCAGCATGGCAGTGAATCAGCACAGTGACTACGACTATCATGAGCATCATCTTGAGGTTCAAAGGTGGTTATCCTACAGTACACTGATAGAAAACATAACATATATTAATACAGTCATCATACATCAGGGATTGACATTAAGGGTTACGCTATTGCCCAGGGTAAGAGTCTGCTCTGAGGTTGCCCCATTCGGGAGGGGATTTGTATTTACTGGTAACCAAAACACAAATAATTGCAGTAGTCTGGTCTTTCTCCCCTGTGTGTAGGTGAACATAGCTATTTAAATGTTTTGAGCAAGTGATCATAATCTTCATGCCTTTCAGACCTTAATGTCATTCCTCTTCCATGATTCTGGCTCAAATGGATATTTAGACCTTCTATTTGCCAAATTGGCAACTATTTCAGATCCAATCAGTGTATCTGTCAGTTGCACAGAATACAACAGGTGTAAACAGCACAGTGAAATGATTGCTTGGATGCTCTTCCTCAATGTTGCAGTAATACTATGTCATATAAAATAAAAACACACAATAATTTTTTTAAAGTACAATGTATTGACATGTAGAATATATTGACATGGGGAATATATTGACATGCAGAATATATTGACATGTATACAAGAGTATTGTGACTATCAAAATAGACACTTTTGAAATCTATATACATCTTCATTTCTACGCAGGGCAAATGACACATCAGAGATGAATAATAGTCTCAGTCCCCTGTATATAATGCATTCGGAAAAGCATTTAGACACCCTGACTTTTTCCACATTTTGTTACGTTACACCCTTATTCTAAAATGGATTAAATAGTTTTTTCCCCTCATCAATCTACAAGCAATGCCCCATAGTGTAACGAGCGTCGTACAAACGGACCAAGGCCCGGCGTGTGAAGTGCTCATAATTTACTTTCAATGAAACACTAAATACAAAAACAACAAAACGACCGACAACAGTTCCGTCAGGTGAACATACACTAAACAGGAAACAACTACCCAGGAAACAACTACCCACAAAACAACATGAGAAACACCCCTACTAAATATGACCTCCAATTAGAGGCAATGAGGAACAGCTGCCTCCAACTGAAGGTCAAACCAATAAACCTCATAGAAATAGATAAACTAGAAACTCAAACATAGAAATAGATAACATAGAACAAACACAAAAACACCCCAGTGTGACAGTATTCCCCCCCCCCCCCCAAAGGTGCAGACTCCAAATGCAAAACTAAACAAAGAAACCCACAAAAACAACCCCAAACATAAAGGGAGGGAAGGGAGGGTGAAAAAATGTCTATGGCGGCGGCTCAGGTTCCGGGCGTAATACTCCCACCGCCCGCTGATCCCCCCGCTTCTGTATGTCCGGAGGAACCAGACCATTGATCATCACCAGAGGCTTCGGACCGCCAACCGACGCTGAAGACTCTGGGCTGCAGACTGCCGTTGAAGACTCTGGGCTGCAGACCGCCGCTGAAGGCTCTGGGCTGCAGACCGCCGCTGAAGGCTCTGGGCTGCAGACCGCCGCTGAAGGCTCTGGGTTGCAGACCACCGCTGAAGGCTCTGGGTTGCAGACCACCGCTAAAAGCTCTGGGCTGCAGACCACCGCTAAAGGCTCTGGGTTGCAGACCACCGCTAAAGGCTCTGGGTTGCAGACCATCGCTAAAGGCTCTGGGTTGCAGACCACCACTGAAGGCTCTGGTTTGCAGACCACCGCTGAATGCCGAGTGCTCACAGCAGGCACTGGCTGTACCGGGTTATGGATGCGCACTGGAGGGAGAGTGCGAGGAGCAGGAATCGGTCTCACCGGACTGGGAAGACGCACTAATGGCCAAGTGCTCACAGCAGGCACTGGCTGTACCGGGTTATGGAGGCGCACTGGAGGGCGAGTGCGAGGAGCAGGAACAGGACCTACTGGGCTGGGCAGGCGCACTGGAGGCCTGCTGCGTGGGGCTGGCTTTGGAGGCGCCAGACTAGTAACACGCACCTCAGGGCGAGTGCGGGGAGCAGGAACAGGATGTACTGGGCTGGGCAGGCGCACTGGAGGCCTGGTGCGTGGGGCTGGCTTAGGAAGCGCCAGGCTAGGAACACGCACCTCAGGGCTAGTGCGGGGAGCAGGAACAGGACATACTAATGGCTGAGTGCTCACAGCAGGCACTGGCTTTACCGGGTTATGGCTGCGCACTGAAAGGAGAGTGCGAGGAGCAGGTACAGGACTTACTGGACTATGGAGGCGCACTAGAGGCCTGATGCGTGGGGCTGGCTTTGGATGCGTCAGATTAGTAACACGCACCTCAGGGCTAGTGCGGGGAGCAGGAACAGGACGTACTGGATTATGGAGGCGTACCGGAGAGAGAGTGAGAGAGGCAGGCACATGCTAACCACAATTAGCACGGGTAGTTGGATCAGGGCTCACCCCTGGCCCAGCCAAACTACCCGTGTCCCCCCCCCAAAAAAAAACTTTTGGGGCTGCCTCTCGTTCTTCCCCGGTAGGCTTCGATATCTTTCAATAACTTGCCCCCAAGTCCAGTTTCTCCTCTCCATCCATTCCATGTATGACCAGGTGTCCATTTCTGCCTGGGCACGCCGCTTGATCCAGTCATGGTGGGTAGGTCTGCAACGTGGGACGTACAAAGGGGACCAAGGCGTGGCGTGTGAAGTGCTCATAATTTACTTTTAATGAAACACTAAATACAAAAACAACAAAACGACCGACAACAGTTCTGTCAGGTGAACATACACTAAACAGGAAAACAACTACCCACAAAACATGACAAACACCCCTACTAAATATGACCTCCAATTAGAGGCAACGAGGAACAGCTGCCTCCAATTGAAGGTCAAACCAATAAACCTCAACATTGAAATAGATAAACTAGAAACTCAAACATAGAAATATATAACATAGATCAATCACAAAAACACCCCCTGTCACACCCTGACCACTCTACCATAGAAAATAACAACTTATATTGGTCAGGACGTGACACATAGTGACAAAGCAAAAACAGATTTTCAAAATTTTTGGCAAATGTATAAATAAATAAAAACTGAAATATCACATTTAGATAAGTATTTAGCAATTTACTCAGTACTTTGTTGAAGCACCTTTCACAGTGATTACAGCCTTGAGTCTTCTTGGGTATGACGCTACAAGCTTGGCACACCTGTATTTGGGGAGTTTCTCCCATTGTTCTCTGCAGATCCTCTCCAGCTCTGTCAAGTTGGATGGGGAGCGTCGCTGCACAGCTATTTTCAGATATCTCCAAAGATGTTTGATTGGTAAAAGGCCGGGCTCTGGCTGGGCCACTCAAGGACATTCAGAGACTTGTCCCGAAGCCACTCCTGCGTTGTCTTGGCTGTGTGCTTAGGGTCGTTATCCTGTTGGAAGGTAAACATTCACCCCAGTCTGAGGTCCTGAGCAGGTTTCCATCAAGGATCTCTCTGTACTTTAATCCGTTCATCTTTGCCTCGATCCTGACTAGTCTCCCAGTCCCTACCGCTGAAAAACATCCCCACAGCATGATGCTGCCACCATGCTTCACCGTAGGGATGGTGCCAGGTTTCCTCCAGACGTGACGCTTGGCATTCAGGCCAAAGAGTTCAATCTTGGTTTCATTACACCAGAGAATCTTGTTTGTCATGGTCAGAGTCCTTTAGGTGCCTTTTGGCAAACTCCAAGCGGGCTGTCATATGTCTTTTACTGAGGAGTGGCTTCCGTCTGGCCACTCTACCATAAAGGCCTGATTGGTGGAATGCTAGAGATGGTTGTCCTTCTGGAAGGTTCTCCCATCTCCACAAAGGAACTCTGGAGCTGTGTCAGAGTGACCATCTGCTTCTTGGTCACCTGCCTGACCAAGGCCCTTCTCCCCCGATTGCATAATTTGGCCGGGTGGCCAGCTCTAGGAAGAGTCTTGGTGGTTCCAAACTTCTTCCATTTAAGAATGATGCAGGCCACTGTGTTCTTGGGGACATTCAATGCTGCAGAAATGTTTTGGTACCCTTTCCCAGATCTCTGCCTCGACACAATCCTGTCTCAGAGTTGTACGGACAATTCCTTTGACCTCATAGCTTTGTTTTTCCTCTGACATGCACTGTCAACTGTGGGAACTTATATAGACAGGTGTCTGCCTTTCCAAATCATGTCCAATCAATTGAATTTACCACAGGTGGACTCAAATCAAGTTGTAAAAACATCTCAAGGATGATAAATGGTAACAGGATGCACCTGAGCTAAATGTTTAGTCTCATAGCAATGGGTCTGAATAACTATGTACTGTAGATAAGGTATTTCTGTTTTTTTTTTATACATTTGCAACATTTTTCGCTTTGTCATTATTAGGTATTGTGTGTAGATTGATGTGGGAAAAAAATATTTAATCAATTTTAGAATAAGGCTGTGAAAAAAAGTCAAGGGGTCTGAATACTTTCCGAAGGCACTGTATGCTGCCATGGTGCAACGGCAATGCATTTGTTTGATAGAACAGTTCACATGTCTACAATCATTTAAACGTTAAAGGTAGTTTATTCCCCATTTAACACTTTAACTCCATTTGAATTGGCTTTTATCATACAGTATTTATATTTTTTATCATATTCTTCTCATCTCTCTGGTTGCTACTTTTATTCACCAATAAGTAGTGTCACATTCTGTTGTCCAGGTTGCTCAAGACATCTTATTTCACCATCTCTGACTAATGTAATTGCACCCTTTTGCTGCACCTTTTTTTTCACTGGTTTATCTTGATTATAAATGTCAGTTCATCTAATTTTCTGCCTCTTGATGAATTCATGAAGGGAGTCTTGCTGCTCGGAACCGTTGCAAAAGCGCTTACTCAACGTCCGACGTGGGAGAGGTAGGCAAACTTCCGACTTCTGACTAAATGAACAAGGGGGAAACATTGTCTGTTAACAGGTTTTTGTTCCAACCCAACACGAAAACATCTGATTCAAATGATCCGACCGCTAATGCGATTCAATCCAGAGTAGTTAGGAACTGTTGTGTTGTGCTGGGCTGGAATAAAATCCTGTGTACACGGCTCTCCAGGACAAGGCTCTTGGCCATCTGCCCTGTTCTTGACCTGCAGCTCTGGTCACGCATCCCCCATCCACGCCCTCCTTGCCTGGGCCCTCATGGCCGTGTTCTGCGGCAGCCCCAGTTGCCTCACTTCCACCCTGCCCTCCACCCCATGGCTACAGCGCCCCAGGGAGGCCATGTATCTCTGGGCATGGGCACCGCGGTGCCAGGTACGTAGCTGGGAGTCATGCTCCTGCCAGTGGAAGAGGAAGAGCTGCCGGGGGCACTTCCTCTGGCCCCAGCACATGGCGGTTCTCAGAGCCGTCATGCCCTCAGCGTCCTCCAGTTGGAGTGGGGCGTCGAGAACCAGTAGCTCCTGTATGGACTGCAACTGGCCATAGGTGGCGGCCACGTGGAGGGCCCCACGTCCCCAGGGGAGTCTGGCCATTAACATTGGTCCCTACAGAGATAACAGGGTCACATTTGTTAGGCAGAAAGAAAGAAACCACACTGAAACAAGGAGGGACTGGCTTGACTTTTGCGAATCGTTTTCCGTTGCACGGCCTAATTAACATAACCCAGATGTCGCCAGCGTACCGGGAAAACCCTGTATCTCCAAAAAGTTAAATCGCCAGGAATTAAAAATAATAACATACAGGTTTTTTTTCAGACCTATTGCTATACATTAATTGAAGTTCACTAGGCATTTTAGAATTATTTATATTAGTCCTAGAGAAATATTTTTTTATTACTGCTTGCTTTTCTGAAGTCTACCAACCTTGCCAGCAGGCATGCCAGCTAAGATAGTTAGACAAGCTAGCTACTCTTACTTGAATGATCGGCTGAAATGGCTTCTTGGTAGTTGGGAGATCGGGAACATATCTGGGCTAGCTAAAGACAACTTCATAAAATTGCTAGTGGCTAGTAGTATTACAGAGATTATTACATGTTTTTGTATTACAAATCTGAGGGTGCACCTGCCCCTGCTATGGGCTTGACGCCTCTGAGGGGGATGTCTAGATTCAATTTATGTAAAAAATATTTATCAAAATCACCCCAAGTGAGATACAAGGTTTTTCCAGTGCGCCGGTGATATCCAGATGTTTTGCCTCTGTGGTGGTGGGTACCTTGTTGGAGCAGGAAGCGGACAGCGGCATGTGTCCACGGTGGGCACTGATGAACAGAGCAGAGAAGAGACGGTGAGAGAGCCAGGAGGGAGATCCACTCATAGAACCCATAGCACTGAGATGGGAGGAACGTGGCGGTGCTGGTTTGGACATCACACTCTTGAGCTACATGAAATAAAGAGAAAATAGTCATTTTTATGTGTGAAAAGTCGATGGAAATGTTCATCCTAAAAAAGGGGAAGAGTGAAGTAAATAAGGTCTACAGGTTGTAATAGCAGCTGTGAGATGCTGTTTAGATGTGCAGTAATTACAGGCTGGCCACATTAGATCAAATAAGGAAGTGGATCTTTCAGCAAGTCTGGTAAAGAAATGCAGTATTGCTATTACTATTTTTGGCGATGATGCCTTTTTTTTTTACTATGATCAATAATGACCTGAGCCATAGAGAGTCTCTGTGTATGACTGCTGTAGACTATTCTAGGTTTTTCTTTCATGCCACATCACCTTGAATACATCCCCAGTAGCTGCAGCCCGTCCATCATAAGGCCAGATCATCAGGGTGACAGTAGTTCCAGGGACGATGTCATTACAGTGAATAGTGGTGCCATCATATACAATGCATTCAGAGAGTATTCAGACCCCTTGACTTTTTCCACATTTTGTTACATTACAGCCTTATTCTAAAATGTATTAAATATTTTTTTCCCTCATCAATCCACACACAGTACCCAAACTGTATTTTTTACATTTTTGATTGTAATAAAAAATGGAAATATCACATTTACATCAGTATTCAGACCCTTTAGTCAGTACCTTGTTGAAGCACCTTTGGTAGCGATTACAGCCTTGAGTCTCCTTGGGTGTGACGCTACAAGCTTGGCACACCTGTATTTGGGGAGTTTCTCCCATTTTTTTGGTCAGAGAAGTATATCATTAAATAATTAGTCAAACTGGAAAACACCCTCAATAAAATGTTCACCATGACGGGCCTGTCACTGCTAGCCTACGTTTGAGATGTATAATGTCCCTGATTCTAACTTCATTAAAACCAATAAAAATAAATGGATACATATCTAATTAATGAATCAACAACATCTCTCCATTTCTCATTAAAATATGTCAACAGTTAAACCAGCAAATGACATCAAAAGTATTTATTTTACCATTATCCAGGTAGCATACTCTCTGGAAGTCTGTGGGAATCCCAACCACTAATTCCATGGCGTTTTTTAGCTCTCTGATTCTCATAATGTGGTGGCAGTCGGGAACAACGAACATCTCTCCCGTTTCACGCAGCCTGGCACCAAGACTGAACTTGACTTAAAATCCAAAGCATCTGGCTGTATGATGTCTTACTAAAATACAAAGCATCTGGCTGTATGATGTCCCACTAAAATACAAAGCATCTGGCTGTATGATGTCCCACTAAAATACAAAGCATCTGGCTGTATGATGTCCCACTAAAATACAAAGCATCTGGCTGTATGATGTCTTACTAAAATACAAAGCATCTGGCTGTATGATGTCCCACTAAAATACAAAGCATCTGGCTGTATGACGTTCCACTAAAATACAAAGCATCTGGCTGTATGATGTCCCACTAAAATACAAAGCATCTGGCTGTATGATGTCCCACTAAAATACAAAGCATCTGGCTGTATGATGTCACACTAAAATACAAAGAATCTGGCTGTATGATGTCTTACTAAAATACAAAGCATCTGGCTGTATGATGTCCCACTAAAATACAAAGCATCTGGCTGTATGACGTTCCACTAAAATACAAAGCATCTGGCTGTATGATGTCCCACTAAAATACAAAGCATCTGGCTGTATGATGTCCCACTAAAATACAAAGCATCTGGCTGTATGATGTCACACTAAAATACAAAGAATCTGGCTGTATGATGTCACACTAAAATACAAAGCATCTGGCTGTATGATGTCACACTAAAATACAAAGCATCTGGCTGTATGATGTCCCACTAAAATACAAAGCATCTGGCTGTATGATGTCCCACTAAAATACAAAGCATCTGGCTGTATGATGTCCCACTAAAATACAAAGCATCTGGCTGTATGATGTCCCACTAAAATACAAAGCATCTGGCTGTATGTAGCACTAAAATAAAAAATAAAAGTGGTAAGGCCAAAATGAATATGTAAATATTCATACACTCATGAAGCAAAATGTATGTTTGGCATTAAAAAAGTTATCCATTTTAGATGAAACTGTAATAAATATTTTCATATGTCACCAAATAATTGAATAAAATACACGGTTTTGCAATGAAGGTCTACAGTAACTTCAACAGCACTATCTTGGGTAGCACCATGGTGTAGTCTGAGGACAGCTATCTTCAGTCCTCCTCTGGCCTCATTGACTTCAATTCAAAACCTTTTGAAGGCCTCACCCCTTCCATAGACAAACATGGTAATTATGACCACTTCCGGAGAACGTCCTCTAACCAATCAAAACTTTTGCATTATGAACTGACATGTTGTCCATCCAATTATAGAATTAGGATCAGAGAATGAACCTAGTGAGTTGTATTGGGATTGTGCCACAGAGCATTATGGGGGTTCTAGAATTAAAAGTGAGGGTCGATCTCTGCCTGCGATCAGTTTCATGAAGAAGAATGAAAAGGTGAGGGCGTTCAATACCAACTGGTATCAAACGTATAACAGCTGCTTAACAACAAGTCTTTCATCAAGCCGCCTGTATCGCTTGGCCTCGCCTGCTTTTTGGAAAGTCTGAGCCTTGGGCGAAAGAGGGGTACAGTGACCTGAAGAACATCGATCATTCAGCAGGCAGCATATAAATGCCCACATCAGATTCAAGCTTCTGGGAAAAAGCTGCCTCGATCATGACGAAGTTCTGCGTATTCAAACTGTGCGACACAACGAGAAAGTTGGAAGAAACAGGGATGTTCTCAAGCGGTTTATCAACACCACTGCGTTTTTGGGGCCTGAAAGAATTAGCTTTTAGAGGACACTACGAGAGGGAACGTTCCGCCGACAAGAGAAACTACAATGAGCTTGCAGAAGCAATTGCACGTAACAATGCTTTACTTTGCTGAACATATGGATTTTTCCACTGTCTTTTCTGGGATGTCGAAATAAATTGCGAATGATTTTATAGCTTCCATCCCATCATCCATTAAAAGTTAGATTAAAGAGAGAGGTTGATGCAGGGCATGTTTTCGTGTGCGCTCAAGTAGGCTTTCACTTTCCTCCGGGATTTATTTAGCAAAGATGAAAACACATAATCACACAAGCAAAAACTCACGATCTGACATGCTGTATGGGATGAAAACTACAATTTTTCAGTCTGATCAACTGTAGGCTCCTAATAAGATCAGCTGCATACAGCCTATGTGCCCTGTACATCTGGTCAGGGTAAACTCATTGGTAACGTTATGTATTTATAGTTCATTTGTGTGTCAGGAGAAAATGATGAATGTGATCAAATTTGGTTTATATTCAACATTGGGCTGGCTAGGCTGCCTATACGTTTTCAATCCAAAATGATTCACTGGAATGAATCAAGCAACATAATAGTGATGACATACGTGAGGTCATTTTGTTTTCATACGGCCTACAGTTGCATAGAACTGCATGATTGCAACATGCATAAAGCAAGCTCAGCCCTGTGAGTTGTATTGTCCCCCCCCCAGGATGAATGGCCAGGAGTTTTTTTCGTCTTTAGTTTTTTAAAACCATGTGACCATGTGACCGGATTAGGAAAAACTGGTCCCATCATAGCCCATATAAAACCTTTTTACAACTGATTAATCACTGTCATAGGGTCCAGAGTTTTCCTGCTTAGGTTAAAAGATAAGGAAAAACTCCAGGTCCCAGGGGTAAAAATTGCCCCCCCCCCCCCAATCTGGGACCTATGGTGCCACCAGTCTGCTTGCAGTTGTCAGTTATCGTCAGGTATGTGGATGTCAGGGTGTTGGACAGGGCGTTATTCAGGAATGTTTATTGGGCTAGTTTGATGTGTGAAGTGGGCAAGATGCCAACTCTGTGTTTAACTTCACGGAGAAACTTGTCCAAACCTATGATGGCGCAGTTGTAATGGAATGTATCAGCTATTTGTATTTCCAGCTAAGTTCCCTCCTGTTCCCTGTTATTAAGAGGTGATTACCACTCCACTACCATTGTCAACTCTGTCCTGACATGAACTGAAGCCATGTCTCATGTGCCCGCTCATCCACTAGCACATTGAATGTTTCCTCTCCAAGCACTGTGAATCCCCCTATCAATTTTCTTTCATTACTCTATGTAGAGTCCATCACATACAATATCACAGTATTACACATCAATGATTTTACTCCTTGCTTGGACTAACTTATTCTTAGCTTTTTGGTCTAACTGTGTAGTGTGTTGTGTTATTGTTATTTGTCTTCCCAGACAAATCCTGTCCTGCACTGAAGTCAAGCCTCTGAACACCTCAACTCGTGCCGCATACCCTCATTCAATCACTGCTGTGATCCCTTCCAAACACTGTAAGTAGCCCTCTCATTCCATTCCCAATAATAATAAATGTTTTAGGTTAAAATAATTACTCTTTGATGATTTTTTAAACACACTTTGACATCTCTATGCGTTCAGCGCCTATACCGTGGGTCTCCCATCCTCCTAAATTGTTCAAGTCACCAGCCTCCACTTGTGTACCAGTAGAGGAAGGAGGAGAGAGGGAGAAGGCTGTGTACCGGTAGAGGGAGGAGAAGAGAGGGAGAAGGCTGTGTACCGGTAGAGGAAGGAGGGGAAGAGCGTCACCTTGACGGAAAACAAAAGGGGAAAATAACATTGAGACACGGCCAGAGTTTAAGTGAGCGGTGATGTGATGTCATTATTTCGCTCATGAGGGTGCAATGGCTGGCTTCCTGCCTACAACCATGATGCAGCAGGAACTAGTGGCTTTCTGTAGACTTTTGTTTATCCGCTGCCTGCCATTGTACTGTGACAGTAGTAGCCAGTTCTGTCATCGTACTGTCTGACAGTAGTAGCCAGCAGTGGTGGAAAAAGTACCCAATTGTCATACTTGAGTAAAAGTGAAGATACCTTAATAGAAAATGACTCAAGTAAAAGTCACCCAGTAAAAATACTACTTGAGAAAAGTCAAAAAGTATTTGGTTTTAAATATACTTAAGTATCAAAAGTAAAATTATAAATAATTTCAAACCAGACGGCATAATATATATGAATTTTTGATTTACTCATAGCCAGGGGGACACTCAGACACAATTTAGAAATGAAGCATTTGTGTTTAGTGAGTCAACCAGATCAGAGGCGTTAGGTATGACCAGGGTTGTTCTCTTGATAAGTGCATGAATTGGACCATTTTACATTCAAAATGTAACAAGTACTTTTGGGTGTCAGGGAAAATGTATGGAGTAAAAATTACATTATTTTCTGTAGGAATGTAGTGAAGTAAAAGTTATATAAATATATAAATTGTAAAGTACAGTATTTTTACTTAAGTACTTTACACCACTGGTAGCCAGTTCTGTCATCATACTGTCTGACAGTAGTAGCCAGTTCTGTCATGTCTTTCCTGAAGAGGATTAATAGATACGCCCTACCAAGTGGATGATTCAGTAGGCGACAGGTGAAAACATAAGTCCCTGTGTGGCTGACACACAGACAAACAGGTGGGTTAAGCAGCACTACTGTACTCACCTGATGATATCCAACACTCCCTTCAGCACCAAAGCCAGTTCACCCGCCTGGAATGATGACAAACAGACAGAGTGTATCGTTTCTCAGTTACTAGTAGGACATGTCATAGAAATAGAATCTATACTGAACAAAAATATAAACACAACGTGTAAAGTGTTGGTTTCATGAGCTGAAATAAAAGATCCCCCAATTTACAGGGATGTTAAATTTGTTTACATCCCTGTTTGTGAGCAATTCTACTTTGCCAAGATAATCCATCCACTTGACAGGTGTGGCATATCAATAAGCTGATTAAATAGCATGATCATTACACAGGTAATTGGGATTCTCTGCCTCTAACCCTTTTACAGGGGCTGAGTCACTGACTTACTGGTGTTCTTCCATGCCGTCCATGGGAGGGGTGCGTCACTTGAGTAGGTTGAGCCACTGACGTGGTCTTCCTGTCTGGGTTGGCGCCCCCCCCTTGGGTTGTGCCGTGGCGGACATCTTTGTGGGCTATACTCGGCCTTGTCTTCGGACGGTAAGTTGGTGGTTGTAGATATCCCTCTAGTGGTGTGGGGGCTGTGCTTTGGCAAAGTGGGTGGGGTTATATCCTGCCTGTTTGGCCCTGTCCGGGGGTATCATCGGATGGGGCCACAGTGTCTTCTGATCCCTCCTGTCTCAGCCTCCAGTATTTATGCTGCAGTAGTTTATGTGTCGGGGGGCTAGGGTCAGTCTGTTACATCTGGAGTATTCTCTTGTCTTATCCGGTGTCCTGTGTGAATGTAAATATGCTCTCTCTAATTCTCTCTTTCTTTCTTTCTTTCTCTCGGAGGACCTGAGCCCTAGGACTACCTGGCATGATGACTCCTTGCTGTCCCCAGTCCACCTGGCCATGCTGCTGCTCCAGTTTCAACTGTTCTGCCTGCGGCTACGGAACCCTGACCTGTTCACCGGACGTGCTTGTTGCACCCTCGACAATTACTATGATTATTATTATTTGACCATGCTGGTCATTTACGAACATTTTAACATCTTGACCATGTTCTGTTATAATATCCACCCGGCACAGCCAGAAGAGGACTGGCCACCCCTCATAGCCTGGTTCCTCTCTAGGTTTCTTCCTAGGTTTTTGGCCTTTCTCAGGAGTTTTTCCTAGGGAGTTTTTCCCAGCCACCGTGCTTCTTTCACATGCATTGCTTGCTGTTTGGGGTTTTAGGCTGGGTTTCTGTACAGCACTTTGAGATTTCAGCTGATGTACGAAGGGCTATATAAATAAATTTGATTTGATTTGATTTGATTTTGACAGGTACACCTTGTGCTGGGGACAATAAAAAGCCACTCTAAAATGTGCATTGTCACACAACACAATGTCACAGATGTCTCAAGTTTTGAGGGAGCGTGCAATTGGCAAGCTGACTGCAGGACTGTCCACCAGAGTTTTTGCCAGAAAATTGAATGTTAATTTCTCTGCCATAAGCCCCCGCCAATGTCGTTTTAGAGAATTTGGCAGTATGTCCAACCGGCCTCACAACCGCAGACTACGTGTAACCACGCCAACCCAAGACCTCCGCATCTTCAAAGTGGTAGGCATGTTGTGTAAATCAAATGATACAACCCCCCCAAAAATCTATTTTAATTCCAGGTTGTAAGGCAACAAAATAGGAAAAATGTCAAGGGGGTGAATACTTCCGCAAGCCACTGTAGTTGGGGACCATCAGGAAATTACACAATGTACATGGGACAATATTTTTTTATGTCAATAACTCCAAATTGAAAAACTTAGACTTTAAAACCTTACGACAACTATACATTTTAGAAATGTATATACAATTATTGAAAACATTTAATGAGATAAAGGTGTGCAACATGAAAGTATTGTCCAATTTCCATTGTGTCATTTATTGATGGTCCCTAACTTGCCCCGGAGCTAGGCAAACCAACTCTACCACGGTTGCACACCAGCTGGCTGAAGCTAATTATTTAGCTAACTCTTCCCTCCTGTGAACACACACACACACAAGACACGCACATCAAACCACACCCTGAAACCAACTCACGATGTAATTCAGTCATGGCAGCTAGCATTTCTTAATGAACCAAATCTAAAACGAGGCCAAATCAGGAAGTGTAGTCGTCCTTTTAAGCAAAAACTGAAACTTAAAGTGATACTTGGGGGATTTTCACAATGAAGCCCTTTATCTACTTCCCCAGAGTCAGATGAACACGTGGATACCAGTTTTATGTCTCTGCATGCAGTTTGAAGGAAGTTGCTAACTTGGTTTAACGGAATTGCTAACTAGCGTTAGCACAATGACTGTCATTCCACTAATGCTAGTTAGCATTGGCTCACAAAACTACCTCTAACTTCCTTCATACTGGATGCAGAGACATACAAATGGTATCCATACGTTCATTTGACTCTGATGAACGTATGGTAAAAGGCAAAATCCAGAAGCATCCCTTTAAGTAGAGCTCAGATCAATTGTTTGGGCTCAAGTTAAAGAAAAACTCCACCCAAAAACTACATTTTTGTTGAATTAGTCCATTGTTGATGTAGTACCAAAATAAATTGCATGTCATCAATCACGTTTAAGATATATACCGATATATATCTGTATTTTTTTTAAAGTTATATATCTCGTAGAGTTAGAAAGTTGTCTGTCAGAAGTATTACAATGTAAATGTACTTTTTATCCATCTGACTGCATATTTCAAGACATTAAATATGAAGGTGCAGTGAGATACCCGATGGGTTGGATGATACTTTTCTCATCAATCATCTTGAAAAAAACATACAGTGCATTCGGAAAGTATTCAGACCCCTTCCCTTTTTCCACATTGTTTCATTACAGCCTTATTCTAAAATGTATTCAATTATTTATCCTCAATCTACACACAATACCCCATAATGACAAAGTGAAAAAAGGGATTTAGAAATGTTTGCAAATTTATAAAAAAACAGAAATACCTTATTTACATAAGTATTCAGACCCTTTACTATGAGAATCGAAATTGAGCTCAGGTGCATCCTGTTTCCATTGCTCATCCTTCAGATGTTTCTACAACTTTATTGGAGTCCACATGTGGTAAATTCAATTGATTGGACATCATTTGGAAAGGCAGACACCTGTCTATATAAAAGGTCCCACAGTTGACAGTGCATGTCAGAGCAAAAAAACCAAGCCATGAGGTTGAAGGAATTGTCCATAGAGCGTCGAAACAGGATTGTGTTGAGGCACAGATCTGGGGAAGGGTACCAAAAAATGTCTGCAGCATTGAAGGTCCCCAAGAACACAGTGGCCTCCATAATTCTTAAATGACAGAAGTTTGGAACTACCAGGACTCTTCCTAGAGCTGGCTGCCCAGACAAACTGAGAAATCAGGGGAGAAGGGCCTTGGTCAGGGAGGTGAACAAGAACCTGATAATCCCTCTGACAGAGCTCCTCAGTGGAGATGGGTGAAACTTCCAGAAGGACAACCATCTGCTTCACTCCACCAATCAGGCCTTTATGGTAGAGTGGCCAGATGGAAGCCACTCCTCAGTATAAGGCACATGACAGCCCGCTTGGAGTTTGCCAAACAGCACCTAAAAGACTCTCAGACCTTGAGAAACAAGGTTCTCTGGTCTGATGAAATCAAGATTGAACACTTTGGCCTGAATGCCAAGCGTCACTTCTGGAGGAAACCTGGCACCATCCCTACGGTGAAGCATGGTGACAACGACCCTAAACACACAGCCAATATAACACAGGAGTGGCTTCAGGACAAGTCTCTGAATGTACTTGAGTGTCCCAGCCAGAGCCCGGACTTGAACCCGATCTAACATCTCTGGAGACAACTGAAAATAGCTGTGCAGCGACACTCCCCATCAAACCTGACAGAGCTTGAGAGGATCTGCAGAGAAGAATGGGAGAAACTCCCCAAACACAGGTGTGCCAAGCATCATCCCCAAGAAGGTTTGTGGCTGTAATCACTGCCAATGGTGCTTCAACGAAGTACTGAGTAAAGGGTCTAAATACTTATGTAAATATAATATTTCCGTTTTTTTAAATGTAGACGTTTGTCATTGGCCTACACACAATACCCCATGATCCGAAAGTGGAATTATGTTTCGATTTTTTTTACAAAATAATTTAAAATGAAAAGCTGAAATGTCTTCAGTCAAAAAGTATTCAACTCCTTTGTTATGGCAAAGTTATGAATGATTGGCCGAGTTACAAGCTGTGTCGAATACTCATACTAACCGCACTAACTGTACTATTTGTGATGTGAATTGAGTATATAGTATGCTTATTGGTCATAGTATGGGACAATAAGGCTATTTTGAATAGAAACAAGTCTTTATTTTTTAAGAACTGGTTCCATAATCATATCCTGCTGGTGAGTCAACTTTTTAATGCAGAAGGACTGTTACTCAATTATGAGGAATTTTTATCTCGTTACAATATCCCTGTAACACCTAGAGAGTTCGCCATAGTCTTTGATGCTATTCCATCTGGAACTCTCATGTTATTTAGAGGTGTAGCCAGACCTCACCTTCTTGACCTACCCTCTCTTAATCCAGTTGACTCGCCAATAGGGAAAATGTGTTTCTCCTTGCTCCCTCAGAACAACAGATCTATACGTGCTTTATTTCAAAGGGATATTGTATTAATTCCTTATGTCACAAGTTACTGGAACACATTGGTCACTAATATATGTTGGGAAAAAGTCTGGTTATTACCACACAAATACCTGCTTGTTAACAAGGTCAAAGAGGTCTCTTTCAGAATGATCCAGAAGTATTTCCCTGCGAATCATTACCTGAAGAAACTCAAAAAATACATTATTGACATTGACTGTACTTTTTGTGTTGAGCATCCAGAAACAGTTTTGCATTTATTTTGGCATTGTCTACATGTAAAAAAAATTATGGAAAGATATTCACAGTTTTATAATTGTTAATATTCTTGATGACTTTGTTTTTTTATGGGAGAATGTGCTGCTCGGTTTCCTTAACCATAATAAATCAAAATCAAATCAAATGTATTTATATAGCCCTTCTTACATCAGCTGATATCGCAAAGTGCTGTACAGAAACCCAGCTTAAAACTCCAAACAGCAAGCAATGCAGGTGTAGAGGCATAATAAGGATAAACAAAAACAATTTTACCTCAAAAATCTAATTGTGCTAATGGAAAAATGTCATATTCATAAATGTAAATTCACTAATAAAAAAACACTATTCCGTGTTTTCTATAAGGAATTCGATCAGTACATTAAGACCATTCAACATTATTCTAATAAGAAAGCTGTTAAAACAATCAATATGTTTTTCTTTCATGTAATTTGTTGTACCCCCTTGCATATGTTATCATTGTCTGTTTGTATACTTCTTGTATGTATACTGGTTTTTATACATTTAAATAAATAAATAATAATAATGGTGATAGTTTGGATATAGTAAGTATGCCAAAGGTTCCCGGATGTCATTAAATTCGCCAAAATATGAAGTATCCACAGAGGAAACTATTTCCTTACTTTTGGGCCCATAATGCAATTCTTCTGGAAATGGGCGTGGCCTTACATCGTTTTCAGATTTCATTGGCGGAAAATATGCAGCCGATGTACAACGACATCGGATACCAATTTCTTGCTTTAACAAATTATGACAAATGTTAAGAAAATGTTGAGCAATGTAATAAAGTAATGACTTTTCAGATACGTTACCTTACACGTTATGTTGGCTGACAATTTATTAGCTACGCTGTCCTTACGAACCACATAGTATATCATTACAGCAATATGTACCGGTATGTTAACGTTAGCTAGCTACCGAACGTTATACATCAAACTTGCCAGTATATTAACTATAGGCTATCTAACGTTAACTACCCAACGTTTATTGAGTTGATTATTCCTGTAATTCTTAGCTTAGCTAAATGGTATAGTCGGTGTGCGTTCTCAATGGACATTCGGGTGCTTTCCTAAATTCGCTCTTGCTACCTACTCCGATTTCAGAGCACTCGTCTGAGTGTACGGGAGCGCAGAATAATGAATTTACAAGTGCTCAATATGGCCGGTATCAGTAAACGTTGGCAAAAAAAACGTCATATATTTGTTGCCAGCAGCACAGTTAGTCACCAACGCTCTGGATAACATGAACACTGCCTAACCAGCTCTGCTAGGGCGAGTAAAATGGTCAGAGTGGTCTAATTTGTGTCTGGATGTAAGGTCAGAACGCTCAAATCAACCCTACTCCTCGACCCGAGAGCGAAATGCTCTGAATTTATAAACGGACAATCTGACAACGCTCTGAATTTACGAGCGCACTCTGGCACTACACTTTGAATTTAAGAACACACCCGAAGTCGTAAAATGTCCAACTAGTCATTTTGTTACGTTATTATTATTATTATTATTATTATTATTATTTTGTTTGTTGTTACGCTAACTAGCTAGCAAGTAGTTGCTAGGCAACAGCATCAACTTCCGGAAAAAGCTAGTACGCTCAACTGAAAGCATACTGTTAGTTTACAGTATACTAAATTGAACTAATAGTATGTAGTATATACTCATTAAGTATGTAGTATACAGTATGTTAGTATGGGTATTCGAACACCGCTACAGTTTTGACTTAAATATGCTTGAAAATCAACAACCAATTTGACAGAGCTTGAAGAGTATTTTTATGAATAATGGGCAAATGTCCAGGTTTACAAAGCTCTTAGAGACTTACCCAGAAAGACTCACAGCTGTAATCACTGCCAAAGGTGATTCTAACATGTATTGACTAAGGGGGTTGAATACTTATGTAATCAAGATATATTAGTGTTTTTTTTTAATTTATTTTTTTACAAATTGTAGAATTTTTATTCCACTTTGACAGAGTTTTTTTTTGTAGATCATTGACAACAAATGACAAATCCATTTAAATCCCACATTGTAACACAACAAAATGTGGAAAAAGTCAAGAAGTGTGAATGTTTTCTGAAGGCACTGTAAAGGGACAAGGTAGCTCTGGTAATATGGGGCATCTTTTTTCAATGGTTTGGGCTAGACTTACTGTAAAGATGCAATCATGCCGGTTGCGAAGATGTGCTCTATTGGTCCTCTCTGGCAGGAAGAGCGCACGGAGAGAAGCGACGTATTTCAGACATGACGTGTTAGGCTATGACATCTCCAAATATTTTTTTACGGATCTACATTGACCTCAAAAACAACCTCCAGAATGCAGACGACGGAATCCGTCGCAGTGACGGTGAACTTTAACCCCTGAGTAACAAAGGAAAAATAAAAATATCATCATCGTTCATTTGGAGCCAGTACTACCAAAGAAACTACCTTTTGTCGTGACAGACACAATACCTTAAAGGTGCACTATGCAGAAATCGCTCTGCCATTTCCTGGTTGCAAAAATAGTTTGCCTAATTTAAAGTATGCACCAACCGCTGTGAAATATGTTTTTCTTAACCAAAATTCATGTATTTTCAGCTGCCCTAACTGAATAATAATTTTAAATGCATAGGGGAGAAAATTGCTGGGGGAGAAGAGAGCTGGGGGAGGCAAAAGCTAGGAGTGGATTTGGAATCGACCTCCCTCTTTTTACCTGGGGCTTATCTCCTTGGCAATGTCGGCAAGGTCGTCCAGTTGCGCCAAGCTCTTCGGCATGTTTACTTTGCCGTTGGCCTTGATGGCAGACGGCAGCTTCCTCAGGCAGGCGGAGGACACCTTCATCAGGACCTGGGCACCATGAGCTGGGGGGGGGGGGGGGTACAGACAAGGGCTTCATCCTAATAATCTATCTGTCCCCCTAAAGTGTACACTTGTTCACTTACCTAGAAAGGGGTACTTTTCCAAAAGGAAAATTGGTGAGAAGTAAAATGAAGATGTCATTAGTGAGAGAGTGAGGGAAGGCACCTGTTCCATCTCCTCTATGGCATCCTTCACCACCCCGATATGGGAGGCCAAGAGCCCCAGCACTGCTGCCTGGTTATCTGGATGGACAACCATGACAGGCACAGACATGCAGAAGTTATCTGGATGGACAAACACAGACATGCAGAGGTTATCTGGATGGAAGAACACGACAGGCACAGACATGCAGAGGTTATCTGGATGGATGAACAGACATGCAGAGGTTATCTGGATGGAAGAACACGACAGGCACAGACATGCGGGGGTGTGTGCTTCATGATTAACGACTCATGGTTTAATCATAACAACATACAGGAACTCAAGTCCTTCTGTTCACCTGACCTAGAATTCCTTACAATCAAATGCCGACCACATTATCTCCCAAGAGAATTATCTTCGATTACAGTCACAGCTGTGTATATCCCCCCCAAGCAGATACCTCGACGGCCCTCAAGGAAATTCACTGGATTCTATGTAAACTGGAAACCATATATCCTGAGGCTGCATTTATTGTAGCTGGGGATTTTAACAAAGCTGTTTGACTGTAGCACTAGCGCCGGCAATACACTCGACCACTGCTACTCTAACTTCCGCGATGCATACGAGGCCCTCCCTTTGGCAAATCTGACCACAACTCCATTTTGCTCCTACCGTCCTATAGGCAGTAACTCAAACAGGATGTACCCGTGACTACAACCATTCAACGCTGGTCTGACCAATCGGGATCCACGCTTCAAGATTGTTTTGATCATGCAGACGGGGAAATGTTCCGGATAACATCAATTTATACGAATAACATCAAGAATAACATCAATTTATATGCTGACTCAGTGAGTGAGTTTATAAGGAAGTGCATTGGAGATGTTGTACCCACTGTGACTATTAAAACCTACCCTAACCAGAAACCATGGGGGTAGATGGCGGCATTCGTGCAAAACTGAAAGCATGAACCACCGCATTCAACCATAGAAAGATGTCTGGGAATAAGGTAGAATATAAACAGTGTAGTTATTCTCTCCGCAAGGCAATCAAACAAGTGAAATGTCGGTATAGGGACAAAGTGGAGTCGCAATTCAATGGCTCAGACACGAGACATATGTGGCAGGGTCTACAGGCAATTATGGACTACAAAAAGAAAACCAGCCACATCACGGACAATGACATCTTGCTTCCAGACAAACTAAACACCTTCTTTGCCCACTTTGAGGATAATACAGTACCACCGACGCGGCCCGCTACCAAGGACTGTGGGCCCCCCCTCTCCTTCTCCGTGGCCGACGTGATTAAGACATTTAAACGCGTTAACCCTCGCAAGGCTACTGGCCCAGACGGCAATCCCTAGCTGTGTCCTCAGAGCATGCGCAGACCAGCTGGCTGGTGTGTTTATGGACATATTCAATTGCACCTTATCCCAGTCTGCTGTCCCCACATTCTTCAAGATGGCCACCATTGTTCCTGTACCCAAGAAGGCAAAGGTAACTGAACTAAAAGACTATCGCCCTGTAGCACTCATTTCTGTCATCATGAAGTGCTTTGAGAGGCTAGTCAAGGATCATATCACCTCCACCTTACCTGTCACCCTAGACCCACTTCAACCCCACCCTGTGCAATTGGGTCCTGGACTTAATGACGGGCCGCCCCCGGGTGGTGAAGGTAGGAAACAATATCTCCACTTCGATGATCCTCAATGCTGGGCCACCATAAGGGTGTGTGCTCAGCCCCCTCCTGTACTCCGTGTTTACCCATGACTGCGTGGCCATGCACGCCTCCAACTCAATCATCAAGTTTGAAGCTGACAACAGTAGTGGGCTTGATTACCAACAACGACGAGACAGCCTACAGGGAGGAGGTGAGGGCACTCGGAGTGTGGTGTCAGGAAAACAACCTCTCACTCAACATCAACAAAACAAAGGAGATGATCGTGGACTTCAGGAAACAGCAGCACCCCCCTATCCACATCGATGGAACAGTAGTTGAGAAGGTGGAAAGTTTTAAGTTCATTGGTGAACACATCACGAACAAACTGAAAAGGTCCACCCACACAGACAACATGGTGTAGAAGGCACAACGATGCCTCTTCAACCTCAGGAGGCTGAAGAAATTTGGCTTGTCACCTAAAACCCTCAACTTTTACAGATGCACAATTGAGCGCATCCTGTCTGGCTGTATCACTGTATCACGCTTGGATTGCGTCCAACCTGACAGGTCGCTCCTACCAGGTGGCGTGGTGAGAATCTGTCTCCGCACCACGCGCTCTCACCACTGGTGTCCCCCAGGGCTCTGTTCTAGGCCCTCTCCTATTCTCGCTATACACCAAGTCACTTGGCTCTGTCATATCCTCACATGGTCTCTCCTATCATTGCTATGCAGACGACACACAATTAATCTTCTCCTTTCCCCCTTCTGATAACCAGGCGGCGAATCGCATCTCTGCATGTCTGGCAGACATATCAGTGTGGATGACGGATCACCACCTCAAGCTGAACCTCGGCAAGACGGAGCTGCTCTTCCTCCCAGGGAAGGACTGCCCGTTCCATGATCTCGCCATCACGGTTGACAACTCCCTTGTGTCCTCCTCCCAGAGTGCTAAGAACCTTGGCGTGATCCTGGACAACACCCTGTCGTTCTCCACTAACATCAAGGCGGTGACCCGATCCTGTAGGTTCATGCTCTACAACATTCGCAGAGTACGACCCTGCCTCACACAGGAAGCGACGCAGGTCCTAATCCAGGCACTTGTCATCTCCCGTCTGGATTACTGCAACTCGCTGTTGGCTGGGCTCCCTGCCTGTGCCTGTGTATTTGTGCCTGCCTGAAACCCCACCTCTTTAAGGAATACCTGGGATAGGATAAAGTAATCCTTCTAACCCCCCCCCCCCTTAAAAGATTTAGATGCACTATTGTAAAGTGGTTGTTCCACTGGATATCATAAGGTGAATGCACCAATTTGTAAGTCGCTCTGGATAAGAGCGTCTGCTAAATGACTTAAATGTAAATGTAAATGTATCACCACCTGGTACGGAAACTGCACCGCCATCAACCTCAAGGTTCTCCAGAGGGTGGTGCGGTCTGCACTACCCATCACCGGGGAAATACTACCTGCCCTCCAGGACACCTACAGCACCCGATGTCACAGGAAGGCCAAAAAGATCAAAGGACAACAACCACCCGAGCCAATGCCTGTTCACCCCACTACTATCCAGAAGGCGAGGTCAGTACAGGTGCATCAAAGCTGGGACCGAGAGACTGAAAAACAACTTCTATCTCAAGGCCATCAGACTGTTTAACAGCCATCACTAACACAGAGAGGCTGCTGCCTACATACAGACTGAAATCATTGGCCACTTTAATAAATGGATCACTAGTCACTTTAAATAGTCCCATTTTAATCATGTTTACATATCTTACATTACTCATTTCATATGTATATACTGTATTTTATACCATCTATTGCATCTTGCCTATACCGCTCAGCCATCGCTCATCCATATATTGATCTGTACATATTCTTATTCCATCCCATTAGATTTGTGTGTATTAGGTAGTTGTTGTGGAATTGTTAGATTACTGCACTGTCGGAACTAGAAGCACACGCATTTTGCTACACTAGCATTAACATCTGCTAACCATGTGTATGTGACCAATAAAATGTGATTTGATTTGCAGAGGTTATCTGGATGGACTACCACGACAGGCACAGATATGCAGAGGTTATCTGGATGGACGACCGCGACAGGTACAGACATGAGGTTATCTGGATGGACGAACACGACAGGTACAGACATGAGGTTATCTGGATGGACGAACACGACAGGTACAGACATGAGGTTATCTGGATGGACGAACACGACAGGCACAGACATGAGGTTATCTGGATGGACGAACACGACAGGTACAGACATGAGGTTATCCTTATGGCCATAGGGCAGTCATGTCATTTTGTCCACCAGTCTCACAGTAATTGACCATTAATTAACACAAACATATTTTGCATCTCCTGGCTTCCACACACAGCCTACAAGCCACAGATGCAGACCTTTGGAACATCTACATTTTATCAAGTCAAATGAATACATGTAATATAGCCTACACCTTCACAATAAATCCATTATTTATTTTAGATAGGTCTAAAGAAACATGATACGAAGAAGAACATAATAGCATGTCCTGAGTCTTCCTCATGTTAGGCCCTGATCTGGCTATGCCATATGTCTATGGGCTACACTAGTTCATTTAGCACATAAGATTTGCTTAGAATTCCCGTGGCATTATTTTATAGTAAGAATAATACAATTGAACATACCTTAGCTGAATAAAATAGAAAGGATATTTTCACAGGGAGTGCTGTGTTGAGCGGTTAACAAAGTGATCATTTGCGCAATTTTGAGTTATTTATGCAAAATTAGTTGTTATACAAACCTTATAACGTTTTAGAAATCAAAACATATAGCCCCAGGCTGCATGATGCGACTTTAACGATGATTTGAAAAAAGTTGCATGAAAGGAATGCATTCTGCAGTTTCTCCCACAGGCTGCACACCCAGTCTCTCACAATTTGACAAGCACTTGATCATATTCTCACCCATCAGTCTATTCTCAGTTTAATCTGGTCTTTAGAGATAGGCTACAGTATTAATATAACTGCAGACGCTAGCCGTCATTCACAAGTGATCATATTGTCACTCATCAGACTATTCTCAGTTTAATCTTTACATATAGTGGTCAAATGTTCATCTGCCAGATAGGCTGCTCCGGTTGTAAAGCGGATTAATATGCTTCATTTCAACAATTGAGCAATAAATATAACAGCAAGAGAAAGCTGGGATCCTCTTTAACATAGTGGCCAGTTTTCACACGTGATTGCGCAAATGACTGGGCTTCTCTAAGCACTGAAGGCTATTGGCCTATAGGCTACCCTTAAGAGTTATTTGGCCACTTTGTGATAGAAACAGTAGAACATGAAGGCCTATGACATGATGCCTGCCACTATGATTTGAAAAAGTTGCACAAAAAAATGCATGTGCTGTTTCTTGCCTTAGACTGCAGACACTAGGCATCATTTACAAGTGCTAATATTGTCCCCCATCAGACTATATTCTCAGTTTAATCTTGTTATGTATATTACATAATAGATGTGTTAAGTTAGTTTTGGTTTAGAATGAGTCATCAAGCACCTGTCAGAACAGGTGCAGGGAAGGGGAAGAAAATACACATAATCCATATGTACTTAAATAGCAAAGCCAGGTAAGCTATTCCGGTTGTAAAGTGAGGCCATCAAAACTCTGTTTTCTCATGCAATTAGCCTATACAAATGTTGTGCAACATGGGCTTATAGGAACTCTTATTTCAATCCATGCATCAAAAAGCTATGAGGAGCTGGCTATCACTGCACAACAGGTTTTATTTTATTTTCTTAGGATCCCCATTAGCTGATGCCAGTGGCGACAGCTAGTCTTACTGGGGTCCGACATGTAAGGAAAAGCAGCCAACAAGTGCTCACCATATGTGGTGGGAACTCCTTCAAGACTGTTGCAAAAGCATTCCTTATGAAGCTGGTTGAGAGAATGCCGAAACTGTCAAACCTGTCATCAAGGCAAAGGGTGGTGTGACGACGGGAAGCAAGTTCAGGGAGTGAGAGTTTTAATAAATATACGGAACGTAATACAAAACAAGAAACTCAAACAGAGCACACAGACAACAGAAACAATAACGCCTGGGGAAGGAACCAAAGGGAGTGACATATACAGGGAAGGTAATCAGGGAAGTGATGGAGTCCAGGTGAGTCTGACGACACGCAGGTGCGTGTAACGATGGTGACAGGTGTGCGCCATAACGAGCACCCTGGTGACCTAGAGTTCGGAGGGAGCACAAGTGACAGGTGGCTACTTTGAAGAATCTCAAATGTAAAATATATTTTCATTTGTTTCACAATTTAAAACATAATATTTACTACATGATTCCATATGTGTTATTTCATAGTTTTGATGTCTTCATGATTATTCTACAATGTAGAAAATAGTAGAAATAAAGAAAAACCCTGGAATGAGTGAGTAGGTGTGTCCAAACATTTGACTGGTACTTTATATCCCTGTAATATCATTCCTGCATGACCCTAACCCTATATATCCCTGTAATATTACTTATTGTAGATTACCATTGCTTTTGGGCAACCAGTAATACACATTGGATAGCGCCAATACACTCTTCTGGATGGATTCAGCAAGCTTCTCACCATCCTGATGAGGAGGAAGACGGGAAACATTTAATAATGATGACATGTATTGTATTTGTATTTATTATGATCCCCATTAGTTCCTGCCAAAGCAGCAGCTACTCTTCCTGGGGCCCAGGAACAATTAAACAATTAAATATATGTAAATATATATGAAGTTTATACAATTTTAAAAACATTACAATACATTCACAGATTTCACAACACACTGTGTACCCTCAGGCCCCTACTCCACCACTAACACATATCTACAGTACTAAATCCATGTGTGTGTGTGCATGTGTCTGTGCCAATGTTTGTGTTGCTAGCATATGGTTAAACTCCATTTATGAGATACCTTTGAAAGCAGACAAAATAAATGTCTTCAATTTATCAAGTAAGACCCTGACATCAGCTCACCTCAGTGTTCTCAATAATGGGTTATAACCCTGACATCAGCTCACCTCAGTGTTCTCAATAAGGGGTTATAACCCTGACATCAGCTCACCTCAGTGGTCTCAATAAGGGGTTATAACCCTGACATCAGCTCACCTCAGTGTTCTCAATAAGGGGTTATAACCCTGACATCAGCTCACCTCAGTGTTCTCAATAAGGGGTTATAACCCTGACATCAGCTCACCTCAGTGGTCTCAATAAGGGGTTATAACCCTGACATCAGCTCACCTCAGTGTTCTCAATAAGGGGTTATAACCCTGACATCAGCTCACCTCAGTGTTCTCAATAAGGGGTTATAACCCTGACATCCGCTCACCTCAGTGTTCTCAATAAGGGGTTATAACCCTGACATCAGCTCACCTCAGTGTTCTCAATAAGGGGTTATAACCCTGACATCAGCTCACCTCAGTGTTCTCAATAAGGGGTTATAACCCTGACATCAGCTCACCTCAGTGTTCTCAATAAGGGGTTATAACCCTGACATCAGCTCACCTCCGTGTTCTCAATAAGGGGTTATAACCCTGACATCAGCTCACCTCAGTGTTCTCAATAAGGGGTTATAACCCTGACATCAGCTCACCTCAGTGTTCTCAATAAGGGGTTATCATTTGTACCCACTGAATACATTAATGACTTTGATGTCTAGATGGATCTACTCAACTTTTCCGTAATCTGAGATTCCGTGAGTTTTTTTATAAGAGTGAAATTTACATGACTCCACTTGAAATGTCATCATCAGTTTAAAAACATTGACCCCTAGTGGTCTGAATATTGACTTTGATCTCTGGCCCTTCTTATGAACAAGTCTTATAAATATATATATTCTTTCTAAAGCATATCAGCATACACCCAATATGTCCCCCCTGTTGATGATGCTTATTATGCATTATGGTTAAACGAAAATATTACATGTAACACATTTTTTTAGGAAATAGGAAACAATTAAATGTATATATATGAAATTGAATTAAACAATAATGTATGTTGATGCTAATATTATGTACAATATTTAATTATGTTTCCATATGATAATATTCAATATGCTATAAATTATTTTTTTTAAACAGTTTTACTCAATTCATTCATTTTAGCCAAGATTTAAAGTTGAACTTCTAGCCTTTGTTTTAGAGGTGACGGGAGGACAGCAGAAAAGTGTAAGAATGGTTAGGTGGGATTGGTTAAGGTGTTTTGCCCTACAGTCAGTTTGAGGCATGGGCTACCTGGACAGGGAGCCTGTCATGGTCTTTCATGCTTGAGTGCAGTGCCTGTCGGCATGCGCCCAATCTCTGGTGGCAGTTTTTTGGGTCAATATTTAGGGCCATTATGGAAGAGCCTAATTATACCAAGCCTATGTATTCACATTATCTACTACAGTGTCTATCAACGATGATGACAATTGCATCAAAACAGTGTTGCTGACTGTTAGCGTTAGTTGTAGCTGACGCTAACAACAGATATCACATGACTCTGGACTGAAGAAGGTTAGCTATCTAAATGGGACATGTATCAATACAAGAAGCTGGAAACGACATCCCCATACCTTATACTCTGTCTCGAACACACTGGACCAAGTTCAGGAGATTTTGTAAAGGGACGACACGTCTGCACAATAATTATCAGAGCTCATGGCACCATGTACATACGCTGAACGCAAAACGTTGTGCTATTGTGGAAGTAATATTAGTTGGACAATTGTTTTCATGGCAGTTAGAAGTACAAGTAACACACCATTATAGCTCGGTTTCTGACGCCACCTTGTGGCAGTTTTATGTTACTGCAATCAGATTCGTTTTTTTTCAGAGGCGAAGCGAGAGGATTTACTGCGCCCAAAATCTGTCAGTGAGATCAGTGGCAGAACTAGAGTTTTATACAAGGGGTGGCCAAGGCTACTTCAGGGGGTCCATAGAACATGACAGAAAATGTGTGTGTAACCCTAACCTGGCATCTAAGGAGCATGAATGAATCCTATGATTGCGGATTAGAGGTAGAAGTGATAATTCATTTAACCCGGAGTTGTTCAATGTGGCAGATAGTGTAGTCCAAAAGTGTTACTTCACTAGAATTCTTTAATATACTATGACTAGTCAGTGTCTCTACCTCGGAACTGCAGCTCAATGTCTTTCTTTCTCTCTCTCTCTCTCTCTCTCTCACACACACACACACACACACACACACACACACACACACACACACACACACACACACACACCTGAGAGACTTGTGTCACTCTGTTTTCATGAATATATAATCTGGGTCGATAAGTGTTGAACATCCAAAATATTTTCAGAAAATAAAACTCAAGCACCAAGGAGATAATATTGCAATTTATGTAACACACAAATGCTTAGTTTATTTACAAAAAAAACACACTGCAATTTGACATACCAGGTATTAAGCAGAAATGGCCTTGAAAAAAATATATATATTTGGTGCCCATCAATATTACAAACTTACAGTGTCATATTTATGCTCATATATTATGTTAACTAATAGCAAAGAAACATTTTAGAATTGGCCTAATCAAGACCAAATGAAATCTGTGTGACATGATACCCTTTGGATGTATCATTTTAGAATGTCAGTGTTCTAGCTAGTACACAGTGCAGGTGTTAATCATGACCAGAGGGACCGCCTAAGTGCCAAATTATCCTAGGTAGATTTAAAACAGCATAATTCTGTGGTTCTGGTGAGAACTGGCAAAATGTTTCACAAACTCATCCATGTTGAGGGAGTGTGCCCTCCTTGACTCAACACTGAGAATTCTGAGGTGACTTAACCTGAAATCAACCATTGTTGTCCTAAGGTGGGGTACTGTCATGCCCTGGCCATAGAGAGGGTTTTGTTCTCTATTTTGGTTAGGCCAGGGTGTGACTAGGGTGGGCGTTCTATGTTCCTTTTTCTATGTTTTTGTATTTCTTTGCTTTGGGCCGAGTATGGTTCCTAACCATAGGCAGCTGTCTATCGTTGTCTCTGATTAGGAATCATACTTAGGCAGCCTTTTCCCACCTGTGCTTTGTGGGATCTTGTGTTTGTGTAGCTGCTTGTGAGCAGCCCAGAACGTCACGCTTCGTCTTCATCTGTATTGTTTTGGTGACTTTCTTATTTATTAAACATGTGGAACTGTAACCATGCTGCGCCTTGGTCTACTCCTTTAGATGATCGTGACAGTTTTAAAGCTGAGACGCTTCTCTCGCAAGAAGCACTGCTGACTGGTGTAACAACAGAAATCTTACAAGGTCGAAATAGCTCATGGAATAACTTTTTATAAGGTTCTAGAAACACAACAAAGTCAAAGAGAGTAGACAGTCTGTCCCTTCCACTATTCTCTCTCCTATCAAGAAGCCGCTTAGTTTGGTGAACCTCATGTTTGAGGTCCTCTAAATCTGACTCAAAGGTCTGAGCAAAGGCAAACAGAGGCTCCTCATTCAAGAATGTTGTACTCTTCGGGCTGAGAGACTGGACCCATTGCATTATCTCGCAATTCTTCTTTGAAAAACGCCTCTGCAGCTCAGCTGTGAGACTGTCAAGCACCTGATAAAAGACCTGCTGCATCTAAGCTTTCAGCTGACTGAAAGTGTAAAACGCTTCCGTGGATGGCCCCGTTTGTAATAGTACCTCACAACTAAAGACATTTGTTATTTTTTCTTTAAATCTTTGGTTACATCTGCAATTACACTAAACTTCACTTTCTTTTACTTCTCATATTATTTCACTTTGTACCATCTCAGCTCAGCCCCCAAGAACTTCCTTCTGGATTTGGTGGCTTGTGTACTTAACATTGCCACATGCATTCATCCTTTTCTCTATGAGAGGGTCATGCTTTGCTATTTCTTCTAAGATTGTCAAAAAATGATCCTTGTTGTGAGAGTCATCAGACTCTCGATGACCTCTCTGCGGTATATTTTGAGTGGCAGTTAGTAGGAGCACATCTGCAATTGTTTTAATGTCAGTACAGTTTTCCTCCACTTTCTTTTTCCGGTCCTCATTTATGACATCTAACATTGAGTTGCTGTCAATAGCCATTTTATGCTGATTCCAAGCATACTGTACATAGCATTGATATGATGCTCTGCCTTCGAATGGAGCTTAAACTCAGAATCTTTATCCAGTTACAAAAACCTGACAGTGATGTGAAGGCAGATCCAGGTGTATTGGGCAGAGAAAAATGCCTACAGACGAAACAATAAGTTGAATCTTGACTTACAGAATATTCAAGCCATGAATTGTCCTTATACCAGGAGCTGTTGAAAGCCCTTTTCCTAGTATGATACTGAGTTCTGGAAAATGTTTTCAAACACGGCTGTTACAGGACCCCTGAATCTTGAAATGTCTGAAATACATGTTAAATAATGTGTCATATCTCTATGGAAATGTATGATTAAGGGATCCACAAGATTAGATACTAAAATGTGTAGTTTAAAGTATAGGCCTGGCCTACCATTGGGTCCTTTTGGAACAGAAGTCTGATACTTTTGGAACAGAAGTCTGATATCACTCCCTTTCTTTTCATGTTTAATTGACCCTATGCAAAAATAAGACAGTCTATGGTTACATCTAAGCATCCAATTACCCACATTTTAGTCCAATCTCAATCACGAATCCCCATTATCATAACTGTACGTTAAAATCAAGTTACTAGTTAGATCATGGCTAGCCCTACTCTGCAGTAAGTAACTTAGCTAGCAATAATTTCTTACACATTTACGACAGCAAACAGGCAATCTGCAAATTGTGGTAATCTTTTGAGTAACGTTAACAGATTGATAATAACAATTGTTTGTTTTGAGTTCAAGTACGAAAATCTAACTGAGCTAATGGATTTGAAATTTCTGAATGTTAACTTGCTGAACACTGACAGCTGTAGCCTACTAGTTACCCCACATTATCTAAACATTCATATACTGTAATATGATGCTTTCACCAATTGCGAAAAGAGCTTGTGGAGCTGTGGAAATATTCTCTCTTCTTCTTCTGTATCTCGCAACCAACGTTAATATTCTCTCTTCCTCGTCCTTGATTTGAAACATGCGCCGAAGAACATCAGAATAAATGCTTATTTCAACAAGAGGTGAAATGAGATGTCAATCAGCATCAAACTGCCAGTAGCGAATACAATTTTGGGGTGGCACCCGGGGTGGCCAATCAGATGTCAGATGCCACCCCGGACACCCCTCTAGCTCCGCCCCTGAGTGAGATAAACCCTTTTTTGTATGGAGGCCTATGAGAAAGTTTTGAATTACATGACTTTTATTTGATCTAATTGAATTTTCGTAATGTTTAGGCTGTTACAAATGTAATGATATAAGTGGATGCACGTGGCATTCCGGCAACTTTGAGAAGTTCACACTGTATCTGCCCTCTCATTGGCTAGATGATCCCACCTGATCTCTCCTGCCTTCAATCATTGAGAACATGTGTTTCCATTGTTAGAGCGGTCACTTGGCTATCTTGTTAATATAATATTAATATAATAGATCATCTTTGGTTTCTTTCTTCTTGCCACCACCGACTATGTGGGATGAAAACAATAAGATCTCTAAAACATAGGGGAACTCCTACGGCTTGGAGTTCAAAGGCGTCCTCATGCTTCCCAACCGAAAAAGTTCAGTAGAGTTTGTGCATACATTAAAAAAACATTTGGTGACGTATTTGTTTTGAACTTCAGCGAGTTTTTTTTTCAGAGCCAATGTCTACACCCCTTCGTCAATGATTGGTCAATGTTGGGGATTCTTCAATAAAGTCTTTGCTATCATTCAATGAGAGATGACTTGTTTTCGTGCACATTTTTTATAGAAAAATACTGCACCAAACATCTTAGTTAGATGCAAAATGTCGCAATTGGCGTGGGTTGCGGGACGATGCCCTGTCGGAGCTCAGTGGGATCTCCAACTATATCTTTGTCAATGCCGGAGGCTTCTTCGGGGAAACATGACCAAGGAGGGAGGGAGCACTGGAGATGGCCAGGAGGACCCTGCAGGCTGTACGAACTCTGAAGATAAGTGGGGGACAATCAATTCACATATGATGTCCAGGTCACAGCTGGGGGCTGAGGGGGGTCTGTAACAAGTGGCAACAGTAAGAGACTTATTTCTGGAAAGGTGGATTTTTAAAAGTAGAAGCTCGAACTGTTTGGGTACAGACCTGGATAGCATGACAGAACTCTGCAGGATATCTCTGCAGTAGATTGCAACTCCGCCCCCTTTGCCAGTTCTATCTTGCCGGAAAATATTGTAGTTGGGGATGGACATTTCAGAATGTTTGGTGGCCTTCCTCAGCCAGGATTCAGACACGGCTAGGACATCAGGGTTGGCGGAGTGTGCTAAAGCAGGGAATAAAACAAACTTAGGGAGGAGGCTTCTGATGTTAACATGCATGAAACCAAGGCTTTAACGGTTACGGAAGTCAACAAATGATAGCGTAGTAGGATGTGGGCACAGTGAAGGTAAACGTAGGCGTTGAGTGACGATGAGAGAGGTTTAGTCTCTGGAGGAACCAGTTAAGCCAGATGTAGTCTGCATGTGTGTGGGGTGGGACAAAAGAGCTATCTAAGGCATGTTGAGTGGGACTGAGGGCTCTACCGTGAAATAAAACAATAAGAACTAGCCGAGACAGCAGTAGACAAGGCATATTGACTTTAGAGAGAGGCATAAAGCAATCACAGGTGTTGATTGGGAGAGCTAAGACAACAACAGGTAAATGGCGATGAATGGGCAGAGCGGGTCAGTTAGGTGCATACAGGGCCTGAGTTCGAGGATGGGGCAGACAGATAAACAAATGAGGTACAGTGTTATTGAAACAGTCCAGGGGGCATCAGCTGTGTAGCCAAGTGATCATAGGGTCCAATGAAGAGCAATAGGTGAGTCAGGGGGCCGTTCGGTAGTCACTACTACGCTAGGCAAGCGGGGGACACGGCGTTCAGAGAGCTAGCGGGCCGGGGCTAGCAGATGGTTCTTCAGTGACATCGTAACGGAATAGCCTGTTGAGACCACATCGGGCGATTACAGTCGATGGATCGGCGGGGCTCCGTGTCGACAATAAAAGTTCCAGGCCAATTGGCAAAAGAGGTATTGTAGCCCTAGAATTAGCTCGTATATGGGCCTAGCTTGAGGCTCAAGGCTAACTGGTGCTTGCTTCGGGACAGAGGCAATAGCTAACAGTAGCATTTACATTTACATTTAAGTCATTTAGCAGACGCTCTTATCCAGAGCGACTTACAAATTGGTGCATTCACCTTATGATATCCAGTAGAACAACCACTTTACAATAGTGCATCTAAATCTTTTAAGGGGGGGGGTTAGAAGGATTACTTTATCCTATCCTAGGTATTCCTTAAAGAGGTGGGGTTTCAGGTGTCTCCGGAAGGTGGTGATTGACTCCGCTGTCCTGGCGTCGTGAGGGAGTTTGTTCCACCATTGGGGTGCCAGAGCAGCGAACAGTTTTGACTGGGCTGAGCGGGAACTGTACTTCCTCAGAGGTAGGGAGGCGAGCAGGCCAGAGGTGGATGAACGCAGTGCCCTTGTTTGGGTGTAGGGCCTGATCAGAGCCTGAAGGTACGGAGGTGCCGTTCCCCTCACAGCTCCGTAGGCAAGCACCATGGTCTTGTAGCGGATGCGAGCTTCAACTGGAAGCCAGTGGAGAGAGCGGAGGAGCGGGGTGACGTGAGAGAACTTGGGAAGGTTGAACACCAGACGGGCTGCGGCGTTCTGGATGAGTTGTAGGGGTTTAATGGCACAGGCAGGGAGCCCAGCCAACAGCGAGTTGCAGTAATCCAGACGGGAGATGACAAGTGCCTGGATTAGGACCTGCGCCGCTTCCTGTGTGAGGCAGGGTCGTACTCTGCGAATGTTGTAGAGCATGAACCTACAGGAACGGGTCACCGCCTTGATGTTAGCCACTCGTTTGCAGCTAGCTAGCTGCAATGATCCAGTGTAATGATCCGGAGCGGCAGGAATCTGGTGATGTGGTAGAGAGAAGCAGTCCGATATGCTCTGGGTGGTATCACGCTGTGCAGACTGGCAGATATTGTCCGAGCTAAAGGTGAAGACCGCTATCCGTGGCTAACAAAGACTAGTAGCTAGTTAGCTGGCTAGCTCCTGATGGAGGTTCCAGTTAAAAGGAATACAAATAGCAGATCCGTACCACATTGGGTGAGGCGGGTTGCAGGAAAGTATATTTAGTTCGTAGATAGAAAGTGAGATTAAAATATATACGAAAAGAACCGGCTATTTGCACTGGATAAGACACAGGATAAGACAAAGACAAACACATGTCCGACTGCTACACCATCTTGGAAGTAATTAGTGAGATACGGTGTTCCAAACTGCCCATAAAACAATGTTCTTTTCTGGAGGGGTGTCATCATGACACGAGGGAAGTCTATTGATCCCGTCATTTCACCCTCCCTCTTTACTGCTGGCATTAACACTGGGACCATACAGTCACCCTCCCTCCTTACTGCTGGCATTAACACTGGGACCATACAGTCACCCTCCCTCCTTACTGCTGGCATTAACACTGGGACCATACAGTCACTCTCCCTCCTTACTGCTGGCATTAACACTGGGACCATACAGTCACCCTCCCTCCTTACTGCTGGCATTAACACTGGGACCATACAGTCACTCTCCCTCCTTACTGCTGGCATCAACACTGGGACCATACAGTAACTCTTCCTCCTTATTGCTGGCATTAACACTGGGACCATACAGTCACCCTCCCTCCTTACTGCTGACATTAACACTGGGACCATACAGTCACTCTCCCTCCTTACTGCACTGGGACCATAGAGTCACTCTCCCTCCTTACTGCTGGCATTAACACTGGGACCATACAGTCACTCTCCCTCCTTACTGCTGGCATTAACACTGGGACCATACAGTCACTCTCCCTCCTTACTGCTGGCATTAACACTGGGACCATACAGTCACTCTCCCTCCTTACTGCTGGCATTAACACTGGGACCACACAGTCACTTTCCCCCCTTATTGCTGGCATTAACACTGGGACCATACAGTCACTCTCCCTCCTTACTGCTGGCATTAACACTGGGACCATACAGTCACTCTCCCTCCTTACTGCTGGCATTAACACTGGGACCATACAGTCACCCTCCCTCCTTACTGCTGGCATTAACACTGGGACCATACAGTCACTCTCCCTCCTTACTGCTGGCATTAACACTGGGACCATACAGTCACTCTCCCTCCTTATTGCTGGCATTAACACTGGGACCATAGAGAGTACTGACAAAACTAGTCTTGGCAGCCCAGAACCAAGTCTCACGTGAGAGCAGCCAGCTACTCAAGGTTTTGTCATTACAAGAGACTAATACAGGCCGATGCCAGACCCTCTCTCCTCTTCTCAAGCCTCGTCTCTCAGACCAAACAGGCCGAGGCCAGACCATTCTCTCCTCTTCTCAAGCCTCGTCTCTCAGACCAAACAGGCCGAGGCCAGACCATTCTCTCCTCTTCTCAAGCCTCGTCTCTCAGACCAAACAGGCCGAGGCCAGACCATTCTCTCCTCTTCTCAAGCCTCGTCTCTCAGACCAAACAGGCCGCGGCCAGACAATTCTCTCCTCTTCTCAAGCCTCGTCTCTCAGACCAAACAGGTTGAGGCCAGACCATTCTCTCCTCTTCTCAAGCCTTGTCTCTCAGACCAAACAGGCCGAGGCCAGACCATTCTCTCCTCTTCTCAAGCCTCGTCCATCTCTGACATCGAAGCATCCATAATCAGTCATGATAATTCATTCTCAGAAATTAATTTCCCAATGACACGAGCGGTTCTCGTCATGACATAGTGCCGTGACGACGAGAGCAGCTGTACGACTGATTTCTGCAGTCAATTTACTACTAATTAAGTAGGGGAGGATGTGTCATGGATCTCCTGTTAATATAAGGGTGTGTCTCTCTTTCTCTGTCCCCCTGCCAATCCTCTGCTGTTTTATTCTCCTACATTCACTGCGGTAACAAATTATCTAATTTATTTTTAATTATGTCTGTCAGTGTTCCTCAGTGTGATGTAGTTAGTTCATTTAATTGTCCTTCAAATTGTTCATACATTCATTCATGTACGTGAGTCGATGCTTAGTTTCTTATTCTGTCCTGAGCCATTGTTTGCTCTCTCTCTCCCCACCACTAGCCCACTCATCTCTCTCTCTCGCTGTCTCACCTCCCCCCATCTCCTCACTCTGTACGTTAATCAGAAAGGAATTGCTCGGTGCATGCTCTGTGTAAAGCCCACTCAGAGATAGAGACAATTGGTGTCATTTAGTAAAGTTTAGGCAAGTACCAATGATTCAAGGTCTTTATTTGAATGCCAAGCTCTTTTCCCTTGCTGGGGTTTATGTTAAAACGATGTACAGGTAAAAGTGCCATTCAAGCTTTGCCTTCACAGAACACATTTTAGTGGTATTGTTATTAAGGTGTGAGGCTCTCATTTCTTCTGGGCCAAAACCAAAGTCTCGATCCAATCAAGGAAAGGAGGGGTTTTTATACATATCCAGAATAGTGTCTGGACAAAAAGAATCTAAAGTACACAGAAACAAAATCGAATCAATGTCATGCAGTTTGACACAATCCTTCATTGACTTTCACATGGTTTCCTTCCCATGGAAGTGCTATTTATTTTGCATTATGGACAATCTAGTGAAGTTAATTCTGCCCTCAATACTGCAGTTATCACAGCCTGAAGGAGAGAGAGAGAGGGGAGGGGAGAGGGAAAGCTAGAGGGGGAGAAGATGAGAGAGACATAAAAATGTCAAAATCAAGGAATGGGGCTAGAGAAAGACCGAGATAGGGGTTTATACAGGCATGAACTATACAGCATTTTGGAGAGTGCTAGTGTGGGTTGTTGTTGTTCCAGGGAGTGAACTACACAGGTTTCACATTATGTTCCACTGAATGTTTGATCGAACCACCTGTTCTCACTGTGACCAGTTCACACCTGTCATACAGTAAGTACACAGCACAAACGCATCACCTTTATCATATTTCCCTCCTCAGGCTGGTGGTTTCTAGTCCCTTGGCTGATGCCGTCCCCCACGACACCCCTCCACCTCCCTTGGACATCGAGGGGAGCCTATGCCATCACATCACTCCTGGACTCCTGACGGCGTGGGGGTCGGCTCCAGTACCTGGTGGACTGGAAAAGGTACGGTCCAGATGAGCGGTGTTAGGTTCCGCTGGGCGACATTCTAGATCATCTGAGATCTCGCTTTCAGGGCCGTCCTCTTGGTCGGTGTCGTCCTGCGGCTGGAGACGTGCGTCAGGACTTCGGGAGTCCAGTAGTGATCTAACGGAATTGGAGGGAGGAGGTAGTATTCTATAACGTAGATGCAGGGAGTCAGGAAGCAAGTGCAGTTAGTGAGTTTAATAATAACGAGCATGACGCGATACACAACAAGAGAACCGTCTGACATGGAAACATAAACAATACCACGTGATGACTGCTAACTAAAGAGTGCTATATAAAGGGTAAGTAATCAAGGGAGTAATGAAGTCTAGGTGTGACTGATGATGATGAGACGCAGGTGTGCGTAATGATGGTTGCCAGGTGTGCGTAAAGATGGGTTGCCAGGATTGGTGGTTAGTAGACCTGTGACGTCGAGCTCCCGGAGTGGGGGAGATGATATGGATGTGACAGTCGCGTTCACGTGCTATCTGAGTTATTGGAAATTCATAGTTCCAACTGCGAAGTTTCACTTGAACGACCCTCCAAGTTGGAATTACAAGTTGGGAAATTTGAGAAAATGTTGCTCGAGTTGTCATGTGTAATGTTTCACCACTGACCTTTTAACTTGTCAACCAAAAGATGACACCAAATCCATTTGAGACAACTAAAACCTTATCAATATAGATAATGGGCCTCCCGAGTGGTGCAGTGGTCTAAGCCACTGTATCTCAGTACAAAAGGCATCACTGCAGTACCTGGTTTGAATCCAGGCTGCATCACATCTGGTCGGGTTTGCGAGTCCGATAGAGCAGCGCACCGTTGGCTGTGGTAGGCTGTCATTGTAAATAAGAATTTGTTCTTAATTCAGTTCCCTAGTTAAATAAAGGTTAACATATTGTCAATGTTAAGCAAGCTAGCTAACTTTATTTATTAGCAACGTCAGCTAGATTATCTAGCAAGCTAAAATCTTATTAGTTGAAGAATTGTTGTTCTGACCAAAAAGCACATGAATGAAACAAAGTCATATAACCGACATCACAACTAGGAAATAGGAAGGTCTGGCGAGATTGTATATTTCATTAAATAACTAAAATATCTTTAGCTTTACTGCTTGTCTGTAGGGAAATAAGAAATGTGGGAAGACCAAACCAGAGGTTAGCAATAGTAACCATAGACATACTGAACCGTACATACTACATACAGCATTGTTGGAAACCCTAGTGGGAGCAAGACAGGTTGTACAGGTTTAATTTCTCCGGACAGATTTGGGTCTGGGTACTGAGATGTAGTTTCTATAATATCCTACTGAATGCTAGCTAATATTTTCAGTTTGCTTTGGAAGAGGAGAATACTCTTAAGGATTCCACATATATTATTTATTTATTTGACAATATCAAAATATAATAGTTTTAAATCTGTTGATGGCTGTTGGATAGTTGCAGAGGAAGGATGTCAGGTAGGAGGAGAAGGAAATATGAATATGTGTCACTGCAGCTGTCAGCCAATCGAGTAATTTCCCCTGGGGAGAACCCTATGGAGTGTCCTGTTTATATTTTTTGCATAATCTCAGCACAAAATCTCACATGTGCTGGTCAGCCGCTGGCCAGCAGAATGAGATTACTGTCCTGATCCATTTTTGAAATAAAATTTTAACTAGGCAAGTCAGTTAAGAACAAATTCTTATTTACAATGACGTCCTACATCAGACGACGCTGGGCCAATTGTGCGCCGCCCTATGGAACTCCCAATCACAGCTGGTTGTGATACAGCCTGGGGTCAAACCAGGATATCTGTAGTGACACCTCTAGCACAGAGATGCAGTGCCTTAGACTGCTGCGCCACTCAGGAGCCATCATGGAGTACAGATGCAGTGCCTTAGACTGCTGCACCACTCAGGAGCCATCATGGAGTACAGATGCAGTGCCTTAGACCGCTGCGTCACTCAGGAGCCATCATGGAGTACAGATGCAGTGCCTTAGACTGCTGCGCCACTCAGGAGCCATCATGGAGTACAGATGCAGTGCCTTAGACCGCTGCACCACTCAGGAGCCATCATGGAGTACAGATGCAGTGCCTTAGACCACTGCAACACTCAGGAGCCATCATGGAGTACAGATGCAGTGCCTTAGACCGCTGCACCACTCAGGAGCCATCATGGAGTACAGATGCAGTGCCTTAGACCGCTGCACCACTCAGGAGCCATCATGGAGTACAGATGCAGTGCCTTAGACTGCTGCGCCACTCAGGAGCCATCATGGAGTACAGATGCAGTGCCTTAGACTGCTGCACCACTCAGGAGCCATCATGGAGTACAGATGCAGTGCCTTAGACTGCTGCGCCACTCAGGAGCCATCATGGAGTACAGATGCAGTGCCTTAGACTGCTGCGCCACTCAGGAGCCATCATGGAGTACAGATGCAGTGCCTTAGACCGCTGCACCACTCAGGAGCCATCATGGAGTACAGATGCAGTGCCTTAGACCGCTGCACCACTCAGGAGCCATCATAGAGTACAGATGCAGTGCCTTAGACTGCTGCACCACTCAGGAGCCATCATGGAGTACAGATGCAATTAGCTGATGGAAATGAGCTATGTGGTATTGGTGTAATGGGTCTCGCCAGTCCAGAGCCGCCAGAGCCGCCCGCCTGTCCGGAGCAGTCAGAGCCGCCCGCCAGCCCGGTGAGTCCTGTGCCTGCGCCTAGGGCCAGGCCTCTTACATGTCTCCTCAGCCTGGTGAATCCTGGGTCAGTGCCACCGGAGCAGCCAGGGACGCCCGCCAGCCGGGCGTAGTCAGGGACGCCCGCCAGCCAGGCGCAACCAGGGTCGCCCGCCAGCCGGAGGCAACCATCGCCGCCCGCAGGCCGGGCGCAACCAGGGTCACCCGCCAGCCGGGCGCAGCCATCGCCGCCCGCCAGCCGGGTGCAGCTATCACCGCCCGCCAGCCGGGCGCTGTCAGGGTCACCCACCAAACCTTCGGCACGGCCAGGTGCGCCACCTAAGAAGGCAACGCCGAGGGTGGAGCAGAGGCCACGTCCCGCACCTGAGCCGCCGCCGTAAGAAGGCCCACCCGGACCCTCCCCTTCAGAGTCAGGTTTTGCAGTCGGAGTCCGCACCTTGGGGGGGGGGGGGTACTGTAGAGAGGGGTTTTTGTTCTTTATTTTGGTTAGGCCAGGGTGTTACATTGGGTGGGCGTTCTATGTGCATTTTCTATGTTGGTTTGTTTCATTGATTTTGGCCGTGTGGCTTCCAATCAGGCACAGCTGTAGAGTGTTGTTGCTGATTGGGAGTCACACAAGTGCCTGTTTTTCCGTTGGGGTTTTGTGGGTAATTGTTTCTGTTGAGTGTTTTGCACCTGACAGGACTGTTTGGCTGTCAGTTTTCTCGTTTTGTTTTGTTTTGTGTTCTTTAGTAAATTAAAATCATGATGAACACTAACTCCGCTGCGCCTTGGTCTACTCTCTCTCCCGACAGCCGTTACAAAAGTTTAGTATTTGGTCCCATATTTCTAGCACACAATGATTACATCAAGCTTGTGACTACAAATTGTTGGATGCATTTACAGTTCGTTTTGGATGTGTTTTGTATTATTTTTTGCCCAATAGAAATTAATGGTAAGTAATGTATTGTGTCATTTTGGAGTCACTTTTATTGTAAATAAGAATAGAATATGTTTCTAAACACTTCTACCTTAAAGTTGATGCTACCATTATTACGGATAATCCTGAATGAATAGTGATGAGTGAGAAAGTTACAGAGGGTCAAAGATCATACTGCCAAGACATGCTAACCTCCCCTGTTAAGGTAATGGTGTAAAGTTAGCATGTCTTAGCCTTGTTTAGACTCTTTCAGGAAGGGTAAATAGTAATGTGTCCACTTCCTCATTAATAAGAGTGATGGGAAAAGGAGGAGAAGTTCTCCTGTCTGCCTGTGAGTCTGCCCATCCATCGATCTGTGTTTAGCCACTCAGCCTCTTTGTCTTTTTTTGACAACTGCACAGCTACAGGTACATTTATCTCAGGTCAAGTCATGATTGGACTAACAAGATAGATAGATGGGTGTTGCAATCAAAAATAAATAGCCTAATCAATACTCTTGATTAAGCCTGTCATATATTTTCCATATTTACTGTAATAATTGACGGGCTAGAACACAAACGTGAAAAAACAACTGAATTGTTTATTAATTTGCCTTTATGTTCCTAATTATTATAATTGTAATACTTTGTGATAAAAACAATCGGGGGAGGTGATTAACACTTGATACCCAGACTGCAGGGAAGGTCTCCCACCTTTTCGTCAAGAGAGGAACAACACATCACACAACGGCCCCTTTAAAAGAGAGAGAGAGAGAGAGGCCAGAGTGAGAGAGAGAGAGAGAGAGAGAGGCCAGAGTGAGAGAGAGAGAGAGGCCAGAGTGAGAGAGAGAAGAGAGTTTGATTTTCATTTTATTGGTAAGTGCGAGTCAGTCTTTAAACTAAGAGGAGTGGATGTGATTTTACTGTCTCATACTTCTGAATATCGGTTATGATGACAGCTGGATTAACATAGAACGCGCTGTCATGAGATTAAGTCAAACGAACACATCGGAGTCGGACCGAACCCAAAGAAGAGTCAACATCGTCTCGTGTGAATTCCAACTTGACTAATCATTTTTGCGGTTACATGCTACAGGTAGACATTTAAATGATCTTTTCTGTTTTCATTATAGGCTATGAATTCAACTAAGACACAATCAGCCTATGATCAAACTGGGCTAAAGTTCTTACTTATAGACTGATGTGATTGTACAATAACAAATGTTGTCGCTTTCTAAATAAGTACTTCTGAGATTATTTTCATTATTACTCAATTAGCCTATGCCAATTCATTTAGAGATTGAGCAACTCCAAACATAGAATTATTTAGTTTTCTACTAAATGTGTTTGTATTCCCCAGTAGCTTCAGACAGGTTATAAGATAAATTCAATAGTTGAATGAAATCAAGAAGAACCTGTACTGTAAATTGAGCCAATTACTTTTTCTAACAGAACATGTATTGATTCATATAGTATGTGTAGGTAAGATGAAATGGTAAATTGAATGATCCCCAGCAGGAAGGTATCATAACTTGTTTGTTTCCCAGCAGGAAGGTATCATTAATGGTTGTTTGTTCCACAGCAGGAAGGTATCATTAATGGCTGTTTGTTCCACAGCAGGAAGGTATCATTAATGGCTGTTTGTTCCACAGCAGGAAGGTATCATTAATGGCTGTTTGTTCCACAGCAGGAAGGTATCATTAATGGCTGTTTGTTCCACAGCAGGAAGGTATCATTAATGGCTGTTTGTTCCACAGCAGGAAGGTATCATTAATGGCTGTTTGTTCCACAGCAGGAAGGTATCATTAATGGCTGTTTGTTCCACAGCAGGAAGGTATCATTAATGGCTGTTTGTTCCACAGCAGGAAGGTATCATTAATGGCTGTTTGTTCCACAGCAGGAAGGTATCATTAATGGCTGTTTCTTACACAGCAGGAAGGTATCATTAATGGCTGTTTGTTCCACAGCAGGAAGGTATCATTAATGGCTGTTTGTTCCACAGCAGGAAGGTATCATTAATGGCTGTTTGTTCCACAGCAGGAAGGTATCATTAATGGCTGTTTGTTCCACAGCAGGAAGGTATCATTAATGGCTGTTTGTTCCACAGCAGGAAGGTATCATTAATGGCTGTTTCTTACACAGCAGGAAGGTATCATTAATGGCTGTTTGTTCCACAGCAGGAAGGTATCATTAATGGCTGTTTGTTCCACAGCAGGAAGGTATCATTAATGGCTGTTTGTTCCACAGCAGGAAGGTATCATAATGGCTGTTTGTTCCACAGCAGGAAGGTATCATTAATGGCTGTTTGTTCCACAGCAGGAAGGTATCATTAATGGCTGTTTCTTCCACAGCAGGAAGGTATCATTAATGGCTGTTTGTTCCACAGCAGGAAGGTATCATTAATGGCTGTTTGTTCCACAGCAGGAAGGTATCATTAATGGCTGTTTGTTCCACAGCAGGAAGGTATCATTAATGGCTGTTTGTTCCACAGCAGGAAGGTATCATTAATGGCTGTTTGTTCCACAGCAGGAAGGTATCATTAATGGCTGTTTGTTCCACAGCAGGAAGGTATCATTAATGGCTGTTTGTTCCACAGCAGGAAGGTATCATTAATGGCTGTTTGTTCCACAGCAGGAAGGTATCATTAATGGCTGTTTGTTCCACAGCAGGAAGGTATCATTAATGGCTGTTTGTTCCACAGCAGGAAGGTATCATTAATGGCTGTTTCTTACACAGCAGAACTGTGATTTGTGCCAGTCTCCCGTTTTCTCCTTTCTTTCTTTCATTCTCTCACCATCAACTGCCCTGGGGAAATATATGTGATAAAAGCACTGGCTGGCCTGTCATCTCTCTCTGTCTTTCACACTCACTCTCTCTAATTGTTATTCCTGTGGAGTCCCCAAAATACAACAGTTGATTGTTTTCAAGTGTGTTAATTGGTGTGGTAGTTTCCTCTGAATTGCTGCTCTGTCTTCTAACTGTTATAATGGGTTTATAAGGTAATAATGTACTGAAGCTCATCTCTCTGTCTGTCAGGCAGATAGACAGACAGGCAGCACAGGGGACTCGCTCTGTGGACATTCTAGTGTGTGTGTGTGTGTGTGTGTGTGTGTGTGTGTGTGTGTGTGTGTGTGTCTAGCCACCGCTCAGATTGACAACAACCAGAACCACAGGAGAGTAGTATTGTCAGTCACCAATATGGAACCAGAATGTGGGTCAGTGTGGACTGTAAAATTGAAAACTTTCCCATATTTTCTGGTAGTCTGAATGGGGGAAAATAGATCATTTGTAATGATTAGTATGATTGTGATTCTATAAATAATTTTATATCTCAATTATTACTAAGAAATGCAATACAGCACATTTTAAATACATACTCAACTGAAATTTCAGCGTTGCTTCTTACCATAACCAGATGACGAGAACAGTCACCATTTGGTAAGTAGGGCTTTAAACCGTTCCTGGATAAACATATGTTGTATTTTCTCCTGCTGTCAGAAGTTTGATTTTCCTTGTTGAGCCAGCAGATAGCCCCAACCCAGCTTGTAACCATCTCAGATATGATTTTTTTGATTTAACTAGGCAAGTCAGTTAAGAACAAATTCTTATTTACAATGACGGCCTAGGAACAGTGGGTTAACTGCCTTGTTCAGGGGCAGAACGACAGATATTTACCTTGTCAGCTCGGGGATTCGATCCACCAACCTTCCAGGTACTGGCCCAACGCTCTAACCACTAGGCTACTTGCCACCCCTAATCATGGAATACATTCTCCTGCAGTCGCTCATGTGATTCTGACTGAGGAGTCTTGCGATCATAGTTAATGCCTGAGCTAGCAGATATACAACCCAGGCTGTTTTCAATCATGAGCTTAACACATATATATATTTCTCCTGCAGTCATGCATCACATTCTGACTGAGGAGTCTAAGATAATGTTGGGGTTTTACAGATAGTTTGTCTCCTTGCTGGACCAGCAGATTCTAACCAGGACTAATGGGTTTAATAAATGATCTTATACTTAAACCCATCACATTCTGACTGAAGTTTAATTTTGCTGGGCCAGAACCAACTGAGGCCACGTCTCGACCATGGGATAAACAAACGAGGAATATTCTCCTGCAGTTATGAATCAGACGTGTCCTTGCTGGGCCGGTAGATAGCCTACATAAAACCCAGTAGATACTTTACCCAGATTTTAACCAGGACTCGGACACGATCATTGGATTAATGTATACTTCTAGACAATCACCCACGTTTCAGAGGAGTCTAGCTACAGTATAGATTGCTTTCCCTGGCTGGGCAAGACAATACATGTACAGCCCAGACCAGGCTGTTTCTGATAATGGGATAACCACGTTATACAGTCAGGTCCATCATTATTGATAAAGATAAGCAAAAAAAAGACTGTATAAAATCAATAATACAAATACTGAGATATATTGTATGCAACAATGTTTTTTAAAATGATTTTATACAATTACATTTGCTCAGAGAAAAATATTTTGTTTAACTAGAGTAATAATAAAAAAACAGTAAGGGTGAAACTTATTGGCACCTCTGTTTTTAATAATTCAGGAGAAGGGGGATACCTAGTCAGTTGTACAACTGAATGTATTCAACTGAAATGTGTCTCCCGCATTTAACACAACCCCTCTGAATCATTGAGGTGCAGGCGGCTGCCTTAATTGACGTCATCGGCATCCGGGGAACCAGTGGGTTAACTGCCCTGCTCAGGGGCAGAACAACAGATTTTTACCTTGTCAGCACAGGGCTCAGACGCAGCAACCTTTCGGTTACTGGCCCAACACTCCTACCCGCCAGCTACCTGCTGCCCCTGACACCCTCCCCTTGTGTCCTTGTGAGGATAATGATTCTGATCCTTTTTCTACAATGTTTTATGAGATTGAAGAACACATTGGGAGGGATCTTTCCAGATCCTTAATATCCTTTGTCTGCACGTATACACTGCCCTCTTCAATTTAAACCAATTTAAAATGTTGATTTTGTGGTCAATACATTTTTTTGTTGTTGTTGTGGATTTTGATTTGTGCTTGCAGTTATTGTCTTGCTGGAAGATCCACTTGTGGCCAGGTGTCAGCCTCCTGGCAGAGGCAACCAGGTTTTTGGATCAAAGGTCCTGGTACTTGGTAAAGCTTATGATGCCTTTGGCCTTAACAAAAGCCCCAGGACGAGTGGAAGCAGAGTAGCCCCATAAAACCAAATCAAAATCAAATCAAATCAAATGTATTTATATAGCCCTTCGTACATCAGCTGAAATCTCAAAGTGCTGTACAGAAACCCAGCCTAAAACCCCAAACAGCAAGCAATGCATGTGAAAGAAGCACGGTGGCTGGGAAAAACTCCCTAGGAAAAACTCCTGAGAAAGGCCAAAAACCTAGGAAGAAACCTAGAGAGGAACCAGGCTATGAGGGGTGGCCAGTCCTCTTCTGGCTGTGCCGGGTGGATATTATAACAGAACATGGTCAAGATGTTAAAATGTTCGTAAATGACCAGCATGGTCAAATAATAATAATCATAGTAATTGTCGAGGGTGCAACAAGCACGTCCGGTGAACAGGTCAGGGTTCCGTAGCCGCAGGCAGAACAGTTGAAACTGGAGCAGCAGCATGGCCAGGTGGACTGGGGACAGCAAGGAGTCATCATGCCAGGTAGTCCTGAGGCATGGTCCTAGGGCTCAGGTCCTCCGAGAGAAAGAAAGAAAGAGAGAAAGAGAGAATTAGAGAGAGCATATTTACATTCACACAGGACACCGGATAAGACAAGAGAATACTCCAGATGTAACAGACTGACCCTAGCCCCCCGACACAAACTACTGCAGCATAAATACTGGAGGCTGAGACAGGAGGGATCAGAAGACACTGTGGCGCATCCGATGATACCCCCGGACAGGGCCAAACAGGCAGGATATAACCCCACCCACTTTGCCAAAGCACAGCCCCCACACCACTAGAGGGATATCTACAACCACCAACTTACCGTCCGAAGACAAGGCCGAGTATAGCCCACAAAGATCTCCGCCACGGCACAACCCAAGGGGGGGGCGCCAACCCAGACAGGAAGACCACGTCAGTGGCTCAACCTACTCAAGTGACGCACCCCTCCCATGGACGGCATGGAAGAACACCAGTAAGTCAGTGACTCAGCCCCTGTAAAAGGGTTAGAGGCAGAGAATCCCAGTGGGAAGAGGGGAACCGACAAGGCAGAGACAGCAAGGGCGGTTCGTTGCTCCAGCCTTTCTGTTCACCTTCACACTCCTGGGCCAGACTATACTTGATCATAGGACCTACTGAAGAGATAAGTCTTCAGTAAAGACTTAAAGGTTGAGACTGAGTCTGCGTCTCTCACATGGGTAGGCAGACCATTCCATAAAAATGGAGCTCTATAGGAGAAAGCCCTACCTCCAGCCGTTTGCTTAGAAATTCTAGGGACAATTAGGAGGCCTGCGTCTTGTGACCGTAGCGTACGTGTAGGTATGTACGGCAGGACCAAATCGGAAAGATAGGTAGGAGCAAGCCCATGTAATGCTTTGTAGGTTAGCAGTAAAACCTTGAAATCAGCCCTTGCCTTAACAGGAAGCCAGTGTAGGGAGGCTAGCACTGGAGTAATATGATCAAATTTTTTGGTTCTAGTCAGGATTCTAGCAGCCGTATTTAGCACTAACTGAAGTTTGTTTAGTGCTTTATCCGGGTAGCCGGAAAGTAGAGCATTGCAGTAGTCGAGCCTAGAAGTAACAAAAGCATGGATACATTTTTCTGCGTCATTTTTGGACAGAAAGTTTCTGATTTTTGCAATGTTACGTATATGGAAAAAAGCTGTCCTTGAAGCAGTCTTGATATGTTCTTCAAAAGAGAGATCAGGGTCCAGAGTAACGCCGAGGTCCTTCACAGTTTTATTTGAGACGACTGTACAACCATCCAGATTAATTGTCAGATTCAGCAGAAGATCTCTTTGTTTCTTGGGACCTAGGACAAGCATCTCTGTTTTGTCCGAGTTTAAAAGTAGAAAATTTGCAGCCATCCACTTCCTTATGTCTGAAACACAGGCTTCTAGCGAGGGCAATTTTGGGGCTTCACCATGTTTCATTGAAATGTACAGCTGTGTGTCGTCCGCATAGCAGTGAAATTTAACATTATGTTTTCGAATGACATCCCCAAGAGGTAAAATATATAGTGAAAACAATAGTGGTCCTAGAACGGAGCCTTGAGGAACACCGAAATTTACAATTGATTTGTCAGAGGACGAACCATTCACAGAGACAAACTGATATCTTTCCGACAGATAAGATCTAAACCAGGCCAGAACTTGTCCATGTAGACCAATTTGGGTTTCCAATCTCTCCAAAAGAATGTGGTGATCGATGGTATCAAAAGCGGCACTAAGATCTAGGAGCATGAGGACAGATGCAGAGCCTCGGTCTGACGTCATTAAAAGGTCATTTACCACCTTCACAAGTGCAGTCTCAGTGCTATGATGGGGTCTAAAACCAGACTGAAGCGTTTCGTATACATTGTTTGTCTTCAGGAAGGCAGTGAGTTGCTGCGCAACAACTTTTTCTAAAATTTTTGAGAGGAATGGAAGATTCGATATAGGCCGATAGTTTTTTATAATTTCTGGGTCAAGATTCGGCTTTTTCAAGAGAGGCTTTATTACTGCCACTTTTAGTGAGCTTGGTACACATCCGGTGGATAGAGAGCCGTTTATTATGTTCAACATAGGAGGGCCAAGCACAGGAAGCAGCTCTTTCAGTAGTTTAGTTGGAATAGGGTCCAGTATGCAGCTTGAGGGTTTGGAGGCCATGATTATTTTCATCATTATGTCAAGAGATATAGTACTAAAACACTTTAGTATCTCCCTTGATCCTAGGTCCTGGCAGAGTTGTGCAGACTCAGGACAATGGAGCCCTGGAGGAATACCCAGATTTAAAGAGGAGTCCGTAATTTGCTTTCTAATGATCATGATCTTTTCCTCAAAGAAGTTCATAAATTTATTACTGCTGAAGTGAAAGCCATCCTCCATTTGCGAATGCTGCTTTTTAGTTAGCTTTGCGACACCACCATATTTTACCGTAGGTATGAGCTACTTTTCTGGTGCTTCTATCACACACATGAAAATAGCTCTTTGGCCATGCACGTCAGTGGTTGGTTTGAAATATAGTGATAGGCTATCTCCAACCCAGCCCAGTCCCCAGCCCAGTCCCCAGCCCAGTCCCCAGCCCAGCCCAGCCCAGTCCCCAGCCCAGTCCCCAGTCCAGTCCCCAGCCCAGCCCAGCCCAGTCCCCAGCCCAGTCCCCAGCCCAGTCCCCAGCCCAGTCCCCAGCCCAGCCCAGCCCAGTCCCCAGCCCAGTCCCCAGCCCAGTCCCCAGCCCAGCCCAGTCCCCAGCCCAGCCCAGTCCCCAGCCCAGCCCAGTCCAGTCCCCAGCCCAGTCCCCAGCCCAGTCCCCAGCCCAGTCCCCAGTCCCCAGCCCAGTCCCCAGCCCAGCCCAGTCCCCAGCCCAGTCCCCAGCCCAGTCCAGTCCCCAGCCCAGTCCCCAGCCCAGCCCAGTCCCCAGCCCAGTCCCCAGCCCAGTCCCCAGCCCAGCCCAGTCCCCAGCCCAGTCCCCAGCCCAGTCCCCAGCCCAGTCCCCAGTCCCCAGCCCAGTCCCCAGCCCAGCCCAGCCAGTCTGTGTCCCTTCCAGCTGTGACAACAGATAGCTCCAACCCGACCTAACACATGCCATGGGGCTTCCGAGTGGCGCAGTGGTCTAAGGCACTGCATCTCAGTGCTATAGGCGTTACTACAGACCCTGGTTTGATTCCAGGCTGTATCACAACCGGCTGTAATTGGGAGTCCCATAGGGCGACACAACCCATGTGCTGTGTCTCTTCCCGCTGTGTTCTTATTGACACGGTGAGGGAGGATTGATGTGTTGGTCTGGTATAGTGAATCAGCAGTGCTACTCAGACATCCATCCCATCGAGTCTCAAATGGCCCCCTATTTCCTGTATAGTGTACTAGCCAGGGCCCTAGTCAACAGTTGTACACTATATAGGGAATAGGGGGCCATTTGGGATGCAGCCCTTAATGTCTCTGGCTACTATAGACACTGAGATGTATCCTCACTAACATGATTAAGGATGATCTGTGGGGAGATTGATTTAATAATAGATAAATGAGAGTAAATTACTGCAATGTCATGCTTGTCAGATGTGTGTGGGAGGGAGGGAGGGAGGTTGACTGGGCACAAACTGGTTAAATCAATGTTGTTTCAATGTGTCAACGTATTGCGACATGGAATCTATTTGGAAAATACATTGGATTTGAAAAAAGTCATACATTTGTGCCGTTTTGACGGTAACATTTCATTCACAGGATGATGTCATCATGGTAACCAATTTCCAACATCTTGTATTGAAATGTTATATAAAATATGTTGAATTTGTACCTTTTGAAACAACGTCAGATCATCAATGTAATATCCATGATAAGAAAAAAACTATAGGCTGGGCAGCAACCTCCTACTGGAGAATTGATCTATCTACAGGTATGTCTTCGGTCTCCCATCCTGGGTTTTAACCAAGCCCAGCCTTGCTATTGATCACTGACTACAACTTATGAGCTAGTGTAAGAATGATTGTTGAGAAATCTCCACTTAATAGATTCCTTGTTGCTAAATAAGTCATTCCAAAGGGTAGGTTCAACAGATCAAATTCAAAGTAACCATACTTTATTTATTTAGGCCTATATAGCATTTGGGAAGTCATCGACAGCTATTGTTTAAATTCAGCCCAGGATTCAACTACAAACAGAAATTAGAATAGACCTAGGGTTTGGTTGATTTCAAATGGAATCTACAAGTTAATTATAAATATTTGGGATTCACGTCTGTTGGATTCTGGATCCTCAAGAAATGCTGGTGACCATAACAGAAGCCAAACTTGAGTTGGCTTGAGGGTGTGGTTTGATGTGGGTGTTTCTTGGGTGTGTCCCTGCCACCACCAAGACACACCCATCTGTCAGAACCTTGCCCGCAGGTGTTTCCCCTGACTCAATCACAACAAACAATCCTCCTGCAGGTTGGTAACTAGTCAAATGGCTACCCAGACTATTTGCATTGCCCCCCCTCCCCTCTCCACACCAATGCCACTCTCTGTTGTCATCTATGCATAATCACTTTAATTAACTCTACCTACATGTACATACTACCTCAACTAACCGGTGCCCCCGCACATTGACTCTGTACCGGCACCCCCCTGTATACAGTTGAAGTCGGGAGTTTACATACACTTAGGTTGGATTCATTAAAACTAGTTTTTCAACCACTCCACAAATTTCTTGTTAACAAACTATAGTTTTTGCAAGTCGGTTAGGACATATACTTTGTGCATGACACAAGTAATTTTTCCAACAATTGTTTACAGACAGATTATTTCACTGTATCACAATTCCAGTGGGTCAGAAGTTTACATACACTAAGTGTACTGTGCCTTTAAACAACTTGGACAATTCCAGAAAATGATGTCATGGCTTTAGAAGCTTCTGATAGGCTAATTGACATAATTTGAGTCAATTGGAGGGGTACCTGTGGATGTATTTCAAGGCCTACCTTCAAACTCAGTGCCTCTTTGCTTGACATCATGGGAAAATCAAAATAAATCAGCCAAGACCTCAGAAAAAAATTGTAAACCTCCACAAGTCTGGTTCATTATTGGGAGCAATTTCCAAATGCCTGAAGGTACCACGTTCATCTGTACAAACAATAGTACGCAAGTCTAAACACCACGGGACCACTCAGCCGTCATACCACTCAGGAAGTAGACGCGTTCTGTCTCCTAGAGATGAACGTACTTTGGTGCGCAAAGTGCAAATCAATCCCAGAACAACAGCAAAGAACCTTGTGAAGATGCTGGAGGAAACAGGTACAAAAGTATCTATATCCACAGTAAAATGAGCCCTATATCGACATAACCTGAAAGGCCGTTCAGCAAGGAAGAAGCTACTGCTCCAAAACCACCATAAAAAGCCAGACTACGGTTTGCAACTGCACATGGGGACAAAGACCGTACTTTTTGGAGAAATGTCTTCTGGTCTGATGAAACAAAAATAGAACTGTTTGGCCATAATGACCATCATTATGTTTGGAGGAAAAAGGGGGAGGCTTGCAAGCCGAAGAACACCATCCCAACCATGAAGCACGGGGGTGGCAGCATCATGTTCTGGGGTGCTTTGCTGCAGGAGGGACTGGTGCACTTCACAAAATAGATGGCATCATGAGGGTGGAAAGTTATGTGGATATATTGAAGCAACATCTCAAGACATCAGTCAGGAAGTTAAAGCTTGGTCGCAAATGGGTCTTCCAAATGGACAATGACCCCAGCTCCAGAACCCTCATCAAATATACTGGTCAGTCACACACAAACACACACACAGAGCACTGATTACATTATCAATGGTAGTTATGATTAGCCTGATGAAAACAACCTGATCACTGCATTCACCTTTCTATTCCACTTCAGATATCGTGATATGTAAAGTGAAATAGAATGGTGAACACAGCGATCAGGCTGGTTCCACCAGGCGAGGTTATCAAGGTGAATTGGGACAAAACTCAAAACTCTTTTGACCTTTAACCAGGTCAAATGTCACCAACCTGAATCAAGTGTCCTCTCTGTTTCATTTACAGGAATGCTCACAGCGAGGGCATGTCTACGTGATGCTGAGGGTGCCCTTGCTGGTCTTCTCTATGTTGCATGTTCGGCTGTTAACTAGATATCTCTCGAACAACTGCAGCAGGCAATCCTCATAAAGAATGTACACTACATGACAAAAAGTATGTGGACATCTGCTTGTCGAACATCTCATTCCAAAATCATGGGCATTAGTATGGAGTTGGTTCCCCCTTTGCTGCTAAAACAACCTCCACTCTTCTGGGAAATCTTTCCACTAGATTTTGGAACATTGCTGCAGGGACTTACTTCCATTCACAAGAGCATTAGTGAGGTCGGGCACTGATGTTAGTCGATTAGGCCTGGCTCGCAGTCGGCGTTCCAATTAATCCCAAAGGTGTTTGATGGGGTTTAGGTCAGGACTCTGTGCAGGCCAGTCAAGTTCTTCCACACCGATCTTGACAAACCATTTGTGTATGGACCTCGCTTTGTGCAAGGGGGCATTGTCATGCTGAAACAGGAAAGGGCCTTCCCCAAACTGTTGCCACTAAGTTGGAAGCACAGAATCGTCTAGAATGTCATTGTATGCTGCAGCATTTAGATTTCCCTTCACTGGAACTAAGGGGTCTAGCTCGAACCATGAAAAACAGCCCCAGACCATTATTCCTCCTCCACCAAACTTTACAGTTGGCACTATGCATTGGTGACAGCTAGCGTTCTCCTGGCATCCGCCAAACTCAGATTCGTCTGTCGGACTGCCAGATGGTGAAGCGTGATCTTAGGCTTGGATGTTCGGCCATGGAAAACCATTTCATGAAGCTCCCGACAAACTGTTCTTGTGCTGACGTTGCTTACAGAGGCAGTTTGGAACTTGGTAGTGAGTGTTGCAACCAAGCACTACGAGCTTCAGCACTCGGTGGTAATTTTCTGTGACTTTGTGTGGCCTACCACTTCACGGCTAAGCCATTGTTGCTCCTAGACGTTTCCACTTCAAAATAACAGCACTTACAGTTGACCAGTGCAGCTCTAGCAGGGCATACATTTGACGAACTGACTTGTTGGAAAGGTGGCATCTCATGACGGTGCAATGCTGAAAGTCACTGATCATTTCAGTATGGGCCATCCTACTGCCAATGTTTGTTTTTGGAGATTACATGGCTGTGTGCTCAATGTTATACTACACCTGTCAGCAATAGGGTGGCAGGTAGCCTAGTGGTTAGAGCATTGGTCCAGTAACCAAAAGGTTGCTAGATCAAATCTCAGAGCTGACAAGGTAAAAAATATGTTGTTCAGGCAGTTACCCCACTGTTTCTAGGCTGTCTGTCATGACTTCTGCTGAAGTTGATGCCCCTCCTTGCACGGGTGGTGCTCGGCGGTCGACGTCACCGGCCTTCTAGCCATCATTGATCAGTTTTTCATTATCCATTGCTTTTGTCTTGTCTTCCATCACACCTGTTTCCAATCCCATTAATTACTTGTGTATTTAACCCTTTGTTTCCCCTCATGTCCTTGTCGGTGATTGTTTGATTGTTATGTTACGTGGGTTTGTCTATAGGTGTGCGATGGGTTTCCTTTACCCATTTTATTTTGTATCTTGGTTTTGGAGTTTGTTTTTAATTAAATACTCCATATTTAACCAAATTGGTTTCTCCTGCGCCTGACTTCCCTGCCACCTACATACACGAATATGACAGAATCACCGACCAGAATATTGAAGTCAGCAGGAGAGGATACCCCGGACATGGAGGTGGAGGAGCGCGTCCAGGAGCAAGCGAAGAAGCTTTACCATCTGTGTGCCGCCATGGATCGCGTTGTCCAGAAGATGGACCGGGAGAGACAGGGAGTTCTTCCAGCGCCTCCACCAGCCCACCTGGGTCTATACTGCACGCCCCTTCTCAACCTGAACCCGGTGCAATCCGAACATCCATGCCTCAGGGTTACGACGGAAATACTGCCGGCTGCCAGGGTTTCCTCCTCCAATTAGACCTTTATCTGGCCACGGTCCACCCAGTTCCATCAGACCGTGAGAAGAGTTTCGCCCTTGTCTCGTGCCTCACCGGGAGAGCCCTGGAATGGCCCAGCGCTGTGTGTGACGGAGTAGATGCGGTGTTGGACCGTTATGAGGCCTTCATCCACCGTTTCCGGGCAGTCTTCGACCACCCACCCGAGGGCATAGCGGCGGGTGAGCGCCTCTACCATCTGAGGCAGGAGACGAGGAGCGTCCAGGATTTTGCATTGGAGTTCAGGACCCTGGCAGCCGGTGCGGGATGGAATCACGGAGCCCTGATCGACCATTATCGCTGCAGTCTGCGTGAGGACGTCCGTCGGGAGCTGGCCTGCAGAGACACCACCCTCACCTTCGACCAGCTGGTGGATCTGTCCATCCGGCTGGACAACTTGCTGGCTGCTCGTGGACGTCCAGATTGGGGTCTGGTGGTTCCAACCTGCCGCACCCCCCTCCTATACCCAGGGAGCCGGGAGAGAGGGTGCACAGGGAGACTGGAGGGGGTTCCCGCTCGTGCACCATCGGTGGCCGCAGAGGGCACACTGCTGGTCAGTGCCGGGTAGGTTCTTCTGGAAATCGAGGTAGCAGGCAGGGCGTTCTGGCGCCACCCCAGGTGAGTAGGCACCATTATCATCCAGAGCCCTCTGTTGCACATATATTTGTGTCTGTTACTTTCCCAGATTTTTCCCCCCCCGCGTTCCCAGCATAAGGCGCTAGTAGATTCAGGCGTGGCTGGGTATTTCATTGATCAAGCTTTTGCTAATAGTTTAGGGATCCCTATTGTACCCGTGGATGTGCCTTTCCCCGTGCACACCTTGGATAGTTGACCATTAGGGTCAGGGTTGATCAAGGAGGCCACAGCTCCTTTGAGTATGGTGACGCAGGGGGGTCACAAGGAAAAAATTTGTATTTTGCTTATTGACACTCCTGCGTATCCCGTGGTGCTGGGTCTACCTTGGTTAACTAGTCATAACCCCACTTTTTCTTGGCCACAGAGGGCTCTCACGGGGTGGTCGCGAGAGTGCTCAGGTAGGTGTATAGGGGTTTCTGTCGGTGCTACTACAGTGGAAAGTCCAGACCAGGTTTCCACCGTGTGCATTCCCCCCGAATATGCCGATTTGGCTCTCGCCTTCTGTAAAAGGAAGGCGACTCAATTACCACCCCATCGACAGGGGGATTGTGCGATAAATCTCATGGTAGACGCTGCACTTCCCAAGAGTCACGTGTATCCCCTGTCCCAAGCGCAGGAGAAACCAAGTTGGTTTGAAATGATAATGTTACACAACCAGCAGTATGTAGTCAATACACAATAAAGTTGTATGAGCTACGACGTAACTAAGTTGTAATGAGGTAGCTAGCGTTAGCTTTGCTAACGTTAGCTAAAACATTAGCTAGCCTGCCTGGCTATCTAACTTTAGCTAGCCTGCCTCGCTTTATCAAAAGATAGCTTCCTAACTTTTACCACAGGTTATTATATTCCAGTATCGCTGGTTATACTCACCACCACCGGTCGTTGCACACCAAGCTAGCATTACTAGTGCACACTTGGGGACCGACGAACTCCAGCTACCTATTCCGCATACTAGGGTCCTTTGGCAGGGCATGGCTGTGGAGGCATGGTCAATCCGTATAGGGCTTTTCAGTCTACTGGTCTTTGTGGGCGTTGAAACAACGGAGCCCTATTCAATGGAGGGAAGCGAAGTGGGCAGAGGAACGATTTGCACGTGGAACTTAAAAGGAGGTATGATTTGTGCTAGTGTATAATAGGTGGCTAGTTATTGAATAATATCTCCTTCATAACAATGAGGCACATCAAGTAATGTCCTGTCCTCCTTCACACTCTCTCTATGTGCCTTTGGTAGCTAGTTGTGACTGTTTGTGACAAGGAGGATTTTTCAGATGAATGGGCTTAATCAGTTTTTTTGTTTTTATTCCTCCCCGTTATTGTCCTGAACCTTAATCGCCTCTCTCTCGCTCTCTCTCTCTCTCTCTCTCACTTTCTCTTTCTTTCTTTCTTTCTGGAATCTGCAGTGGTGGGAAACAGTGCCACTGAACGCCACACCACCGTTGTTTTTGTTGCCGAGCTGAGGATCATCATGCAGCATAGTAAAAAAAATACTGTACATATTGTTCTCTTCTATAAAACCGTGTTCATTGTTTGCAGTAACTTCTTTTGTTGTTCTAATATCGCAGATGTGGCTGTTTCACCATTTTGGATTCCAGCTTTAAGTTGTTATGTTCTAAGTCCTAAGGTCTTAATGACCTAAGGGTCGATATGTTATAACCATATAGCCTGTTAGACCCTTGGGTCTTCATGAACCTAAGGTCATAATAACCTGAGGGTTGAATCATTGCCATAACAAAGCCAATTGTTATTTCCCTGGGGAGCATTTACAGGACATTGATATCTAGCTCCTGTTTTTTCCTGTCTTTCAGTGTTGTTTCCCTTCTCCAACCGTGGATGTGGGTGTACATGTACTGTGAGTCGTTTTTCCCTGTGGAGGTTCTTTCTGTGTGTTCGACTCACTGCGGCTGTGACCTGTGTTGTTTCCCTTCTCCACACGTGGATGTATTCTATAGTCTGTTCTCATCCCGTTTTCTGTTCTGTTCCATCAGGCTCAGCTGGCCCTGTCATCTCCCTCTGGATCTGGGGTTAGTCTGGGGCTATGGTGAGGCCATGTGCCCCAGCGGAAGGACTGGATGTCATGGTGGTGCACCAGGGAGAGGGATGGAGATTACTAGGAGAGAGGGTTCACAGGGGAAATGGATGGGGACAGGGGAGCGGAGAGAGAGAGGGCTGGAGCCGAGCCTGGGGAAAAGGCTGGGACCGAGCCTGGGTCGAGGCCTGCAGAGAGAGTTTGGAAGTTGGCTGTTCACCCTGCCTTTCCTGCTCCTTCTCCTCCTCCCCCCGGTGTTCCCCCAGTGCCCTGACAGCTGCCACTGTGTGTGGGAGAGCAACATGGTGCTGTGTACAGACGCTGGGCTCCGTGAGTTCCCCCAGGGCCTTCCTCCGGACACCGTCACACTACACCTGGAGAGAAACTACATCCGCTCGCTCCCCGAGGGGGCCTTCAGGCAAGGAAGATAACAGTTGTGTTTTAATATGATTTTTTATTCACCCTGCTCCGTTATTGTCTTTTATTAATTCATTAATTAATTCATTAAAATTCAAATCTCGCTCCCAGTTTGTCTTTAGTTCTGGGTAATTATGATGTTTCTGACACTTCCTCATGTTATATACCTTCAGGGAGCTGACCCACCTGAGGGAGCTGTATCTCTCCCACAACCACATCAACACCCTCTCCTCCGGGGCCCTGCGACACCTGAGCTCAGAGCTCCGTCTCCTGGACCTCTCCCACAACCTGTTACGCCAGGCCACCCGGGACGAGTTTGGTTCCACGCGGGCCAAAACGCGCCTCTACAGCAACCCGTGGCACTGCGACTGTACCCTGCAGGAGCTGATGGAGACGTTAAATCTAGAGCCGGAGACGGTCAACGGAATCGTGTGTGAGAGCTCAGTGAGGGGCTCCGGGGAGGGGAGTCGCTGGGAGGATCCAGGAGGGGCAGCGGAGCACTCCGGTCAACCCCTGGTTAAGCTGCTTAACTCTGGGGTGAACTTCTGTAGTCTCCAGAGGAAGACAACAGATGTAGCCATGCTGGTGACTATGTTCGTGTGGTTCTTTATGGTCATTGTTTATGTGGTCTACTACGTGAGACAGAACCAGGCTGAGACCAGAAGACATCTGGAGTATCTGAAGAGTTTGCCCAGTCCGAAGAAAACACCCACGGAGACAGACACGATAAGCACTGGTTTCTGAACTATTTATTTATTGCCCTCATTTAAGGCAAGTTATTGAGAACACATTATTTTTAACAAAAACAACCCGACCAAGAGAAGGCCCAAGAGAAGGCCCAAGGGAAGGCCCAAGAGAAGGCCTATGAGAAAGCCCAAGAGAAGGCGTAAGAGAAAGCCCAAGAAAAGGCCCAAGAGAAGGCCTATGAGAAGGCCTATGAGAAGGCCCAAGAGAAGGCCTATGAGAAGGCCCAAGAGAAGGCCCAAGAGACTGCATTCGGTTGCAACAATTTAGGGGCTTCTGTCTGTTGAGAAATCAATACATTGCACGTCTCTGTATTGGATTGGAGATGGTTGTACTTACAACTGTTAATTTAAAATGGACTCTCTATAACAACTCTGACTTGAATGAAATAATTACAACATTTTATTTTTGTAACTACTGTCTCACTGAACAAAATAATGTAAACGCAACATACAACGATTTTTAACATTTCACAGTTCATATAAGGAAATCAGTCAATTTCAATAAATAAATGACCCCCTAATCTATGGATTTCACATGACTGTTGGGGATAGATACTGTAAAAAAAAAAGTAGGGGCGTGGATCAGAAAACCTGTCAGTATCTGGTGTGACCACCATTTGCCTCATGCAGCATGACACATCTCCTTCGCATAGAGTTGATCAGGCTGTTGATTGTGGCCAGTGGAATGTTGTCCCACTCCTCTTCAATGGCTGTGCGAAGTTGCTGGATATTGGCAGGAACTAGAACACGCTGTCGTACACGTTGATCCAGAGCATCCCAAACGTGCTCAATGGGTGACATGTCTGGTGAGTATGCAGGCCATGGAAGAACTGGGACATTTTCAGCTTCCAGGAATTGTGTACAGATCCTTGCGACATGGGACCGTGCATTATAATGCTGAACCATAAGGTGATGGCGGCGGATGAATGGCACAACAATGGGCCTCAGGATCTTGTCATGGTATCTCTGTGCATTTAAATTGCCATTGATAAAATGCATTTGTGTTCGTTGTCCATAGCTTATGCCTGCCCATACCATACAGCCACCACGGGGCACTCTGTTCACAACGTTGTTATCAGCAAACCGCTCGCCCACAAGACGCCATACAAGTTGTCTGCCATCTACCCGGTACAGTTGAAACCGTGATTAATACGTGAAGAGAACACTTCTCCAGCGTGACAGTGGCCATCAAAGGTGAGCATTTGCCCACTGAAGTCGGTTACAACTCCAAACTGCAGTCAGGTCAAGACCCTGGTGAAAACGACAAGCATGCGGATGAGCTTCCCTGAAACGGTTTCTGACAGTTTGTGCAGAAGTTCTTTAGTTGTCTCAGACAATCTTGCAGGTGAAGAAGCTTTTTGTGCGTATGGAAATACGCTTTTGTGCGAATGGAACATTTCTGGGATCTTTTATTTTACATCATGAAACATGGGACCAACACTTCACATGTTGCGTTTCTATTTTGTTCAGTATACTTTCCAATACTTGAAATATATTTTTCATTTATTTTTTACAAATTACAAAAAAACACATCTTTAACAGTGTCCAAATGGAAAGACACAAAGAAGAAAGAAGGAGCGAAATAGCGAAACGATAACAAAAAGTAAATATTTATTGGCACCTTTCATCGTCATACTGGTGGCATTCATATTCCATTATACTGTTAACAGGGAAAACAGACCTTGACTTAATTCATTTTGAACGGCAGATAGCAGATCCTTACAAACCAGAAGCCTAATCAGAGGGTCTGTTTGTACTCTATCCATCCGGCTCAAAGGGTATGTGATGTTGATTCATATTCTGGATCATTAGAACTAGCTATTCTACTCCAGGCTTTGAAGGGCAGTGAAGGCCGTTTTAACCCTCAAGCTACAAGGTCAATGAGTCCCAACCAGCTAGTCATCCATATTCTCAATCCCCACAACATTGATTACTTCGTGCTGTTCTAAATTTACCCTGGCTCTATGAAGTGGGTGGCAAATCAGTTTCTGGTCATCAAGTACGCAGCAAGCAATCATTTCTAAATTGGCCGAGTGGGAGAGAGTAGAGTATGACGGCAGGGTATCAGCTGGCTCGGAAGCAGAGAGTAGAGTATGACGGCAGGGTATTAGCTGGCTCGGAAGCAGAGAGTAGAGTATGACGGCAGGGTATTAGCTGGCTCGGAAGCAGAGAGTAGAGTATGACGGCAGGGTATTAGCTGGCTCGGAAGCAGAGAGTAGAGTATGACGGTAGGGTATCAGCTGTCTCGGAAGCAGAGTAGAGTATGACGGCAGGGTATCAGCTGGCTCGGAAGCAGAGAGTAGAGTATGACGGCAGGGTATCAGCTGGCTCGGAAGCAGAGAGTAGAGTATGACGGCAGGGTATTAGCTGGCTCGGAAGCAGAGAGTAGAGTATGACGGCAGGGTATTAGCTGGCTCGGAAGCAGAGAGTAGAGTATGACGGCAGGGTATTAGCTGTCTCGGAAGCAGAGAGTAGAGTATGACGGCAGGGTATTAGCTGGCTCGGAAGCAGAGAGTAGAGTATGACGGCAGGGTATTAGCTGGCTCGGAAGCAGAGAGTAGAGTATGACGGCAGGGTATCAGCTGTCTCGGAAGCAGACAAATTAAATTAAGACCCGATTTAGAGTGGTTTAATAATTAACATGATCTTTGTCAAAAATTATCAGACGAATGAAACAAACATGGTTTTTCAGAACAGCTCGTTTCTGTGGATCCTAAATTGTCTTCTGAGTGCAATTTTAAAGCCTGTGTGTGGGGTTAAAGGGACACTTTGGGATTTTGACTTTGTCTACTACCCCAAAGTCAGATGAACTCGTGGATACCATTATTATCTCTGTGTGAAGTTTGAAGGAAGTTGATTAACTAGTGCTAGTGTAAATGCTAACTAGCGTTAGCGCAATGACTGGAAGCCTATGGGTATCTGCTAGCATGCTAGTAGATACCCATAGACTTCCAGTCATTGCTAGTAGATACCCATAGACTTACAGTCATTGCGCTAACGCGAGCTAGCATTGGCTCACTAAACTCCCTCTAACTTCCTTCATACTGGATGAAGAGACAGGAAATTGGTATCCACAAGTTCAATTGACTCTGTGGAAGTCAAGGGCCTCATTGCCAAATCCTGAAGTATCCCTTTAAAGTAATGGTCCTCTATTTTTCTCCTGGACTTTCCTATTTTGACTGAAGTGAGTTTAAGAGACAGTTGTCTTTGTGCACAGCGAGAGCAGGCCAATGTGACATGTGATGTAATGAGGCAAGTTTTTAGCCTCTCAAAGTTGGACATTCCTGTACCATATCGTTGTTATAGCGATCAGAATAGGATGTTAAGTGTCTCATGAACAAACTGGAGTACATGTTCACCAGCCCATCTGTAATGAGTTTCCTGTGAATATCAAAACATGATCGATATTTCTGTATTCCATTTGTCTCAGACACTGTGTAGCCACATGTTTGTTGCGAAACCCTATATTACTTTGTATTGCATGTGTGTATCGTTGTGGTATTCAGGGATCCATTCAAGTACAGTTTGTGGTGTTCAGAGATCCATTCTAGTACAGGTTGTGGTGTTCAGAGATCCATTCTAGTACAGGTTGTGGTGTTCAGAGATCCATTCTAGTATAGGTTGTGGTGTTCAGAGTTCCATTCTAGTACAGGTTGTGGTGTTCAGAGTTCCATTCTAGTATAGGTTGTGGTGTTCAGAGTTCTATTCTAGTACAGGTTGTGGTGTTCAGAGATCCATTCTAGTACAGGTTGTGGTGTTCAGAGTTCCATTCTAGTACAGTTTGTGGTGTTCAGAGATCCATTCTAGTACAGGTTGTGGTGTTCAGAGTTCCATTCTAGTACAGGTTGTGGGGAAACTGTGCATGGTCAAAACAAACTGTGAAAATTAACTAAGAAATGTATATTCATTTTGTGATAATTGAACAAATGACAAAACCTGTTCCTTTAAATGATAGCAGTGCTCGTTTAATTGACACCCCTGGTCCTTTAACTGATAGCACTGTCCCTTTAAATCAGGGGTGGGCAAACTTTTGGCTCAAGGGCCACACTGAGATTTCGAAATTCAACAGAGGGCCGCATATATTTTTTTTTTGTTTGTCCAAAAAAATGTGTGGCCCAGAAAAATATTTTATTTTAAAATATATCGTTCCATTATAATTTATGTAACTATATATATATGTCCATTATAATTTATATAATTATATAGTTCCATTATAATTTATGTAACTATATATAGGTCCATTATAATTTCTACATGCTTTCTGTCTGGTTTTTAGAAGTTCAACTGTGGCCTGGAGTGTTTATTGTTTTACCCAAAATAATAATTGACTCAAACCACCCGTTGTTTTCCCACTCCTGCTTTTAATGATAACCCTGCTCCTTTAATTGATATCACTGCACTATCATTAACTGTTCTGTAACTGTTTTGTGTCACAGGCTACAATGAATGTAGACCACAACCTGAGTGACAAAACGGATTCTGTGGTAATGCCAATAACCCAAACACAAGAACCAATCCTTTTGTGTCATTTTTACAAAGTTGTTTTATTTGTGATGTATTTTTGTTGATTTGTTTACCAGTTGTTCTTTATGTCAATAGTTATTAAAACAAAGATTACATCATAGATTTGGAAACCAATACATTAAATATTAAATGAACTTTAAAACCAAGTTTAGGAACAAAATGTATATAAAAAATGAAACAAACGTGTCTCTGTGTTAAGAGAACTGCTTCTACCTTTTATTGCTATGGTGAACAGTCAGGAAAGGAAATGAAATAAAAAGTACAGGATGACATAATAAACCCATACAGTTACTGATTATTGTGGTTGGCAATGTTTCCCATTCCTACTCTATCTACCATGCTTAAAAACGATCTGAAAATATTGCAAAACTATTTTACACATACAAAATAGTACATGATATGAACTTTCCACTTCCTCACTAAATTTAGCCTTTTCTCTCCAACAAATAAAACAAAAAGAAAATGGCGGCTCACCATCATCCACCTCTCCACTGTCTCTCCTTGTGTGTTCTGACTGCCACCCACCCCTCGATATGCATTTAGCCCAAACACACAGACCAAGGCAGAGTGCATACAGGACACAGGATCAAGATTTGGTATTGCTTCTATCTCTGGGAACATAATAGCAACAGAAAAGGTTTTAATCATACTTTCAGGGTACAGAAAAAAGACCTTCCCAGATGCACACTTTTCTCTGGAGCAATATGGGGATAAATAACAATTACCCCCCAAAAAATAAAATAACAAAACGACTTCAGTCTGTTACTTGTTTTTTCTTTTATTTCCAATTTACATGAATCAAAACTGTAACAAAAACAAAATCATGATCATCATATTTAATAATAATAGTAATGCTATCATTATTAACAATAATACTATTATTATTATTAAATAATACAAAATATACACACCCTCAAAAATAAAATGTCCCTCTGGCCTGGTCGTAGGTGGTTTTCCTCTGTGTGTAAAGGAGGTCTGGATTGTCTAGTAGTGATATCACTGTGAGAAAGAACTCACTCGAGTCTAACAGCCTTGCCCTGTTCCTGTTCCTACGGGGCGTGGCCAGGGCCAAGGTACTTCCTGCCAGGGTAGAGGGTATTTCCTGTGTGAGGGGAGAGTGGGGGCATATGGGACAAAGTGGAGTGGGATAGGTCAAGGGTTAAAGGCACCTTCTGGTGGTCTTCTCACAACATGGGGTCTCATGCACCAAAGATATGATCACCCAAGCTATGATCACCAAAGATATGATCACCCAAGCTGGATTTGTAAACTTGGATAACTTTGCTTAGTTGTTTCTTTCTTTTTTTAGCGTGAGGTAGCTTATAATATAATTAAAACAAAACAAAAAAAGTTTAGATCTGAGATTGAAATCCCGAATTGAACATGTCTCTAACAAAAATGATAGACACGGTTTATGTTTCATTGGGCAGCCAATGAGGGGGGTTGTGGTCAGGGGGAAGGGGCAGCGACATTTACCACTCTGAAAACAAATCTCAGCGTGAAATGTACTCTCTGAAAACTGTAGATATATGTATACACACACATATACATATATACACATTATAACCATGTCACTAATACATCAGTATCTGGTTGTTAAAGAATACAGACTGGTTTAACAGCAATAGCACCATTTGACTATATTATAATACACAGTAACTTCCTGATACACACTGGGGCGGCGGTTGGAACTAGGAACACCTGCACCTATCACACTGCTCCATTTTTGGTTTGCATTTGACATAATGTTTAGGGTGAGAAGGTATGGAATAGGAGAAAGAAAAGAGGAGATTGGGGAGGTGGGGAACTGATAGGTTATGTATGTTGTTGTGCGTGGGGCCTTTTTACAGGGTAACACACTCAGTCCTAACACACCTGGGACCTACACTTGAACAATAAATAAATAACACCAACTCGGCTCTCTTTCTGTCATTCTCTGACATGCTCCCCCTTTCTCTCCTTCTCCTCTTCCTTTGTTCCTTCTTGTTAGTGGGGAGGTGCTCCCAGGCTGGGGGGTGGAGTAGATGGGAGAATGGAGGGAGGGGTTGACGGAGGGAGACTGGAAGTCGATGAAATCACAGATGAATATTGCCGGTGCCATTCAGTGCAGATATCCTAGTTGGAAAAATCACTTTTTACTTTAAAAAAAAGTGACTTGATCTTTCTCTTTTCTCTCTTTCATTCATTTTGCTAGAAGTGTGTGTTCCTCTCTCTCTCTGTCTCTCTCATCTTTTCTGGGGTTTTTTCTCAGCTTTTCCTTTTTCATTCCTTTGTCTTTACAAGAAGCAGACTGCACCGACGTCGACTCCAAACTCTTGGTCCGCTCCTCCAATATCCATGGGAGCAATGTCCACGATGGGCAGCCGGCTGGTCTTCTGTGATCTGTAGTCAATCACTGTCTTGCCCCATGCTCCTGTGTGTTTCTGTGGACAGAGAGGCAGAGATGATATTGTTAGAGGACAGAGATGATATTGTTAGAGGATGATATTGTTAGAGGACAGAGATGATATTGTTAAAGGACAGAGATGATATTGTTAGAGGACAGAGATGATATTGTTAGAGGACAGAGATGATATTGTTAGAGGACAGAGATGATACTGTTAGAGGACAGAGATGATATTGTTAGAGGACAGAGATGATATTGTTAGAGGACAGGGCTGATATTGTTAGAGGACAGAGATGATATTGTTAGAGGACAGAGATTATATTGTTAGAGGACAGGGCTGATATTGTTAGAGGACAGAGATGATATTGTTAGAGGACAGAGATGATATTGTTAGAGGACAGAGATGATATTGTTAGAGGACAGAGATGATATTGTTAGAGGACAGAGATGATATTGTTAGAGGATGATATTGTTAGAGGACAGAGATGATATTGTTAGAGGATGATATTGTTAGAGGATGATATTGTTAGAGGACAGAGATGATATTGTTAGAGGACAGAGATGATATTGTTAGAGGACAGAGATGATATTGTTAGAGGATGATATTGTTAGAGGACAGAGATGATATTGTTAAAGGACAGAGATGATATTGTTAGAGGACAGAGATGATATTGTTAGAGGACAGAGATGATATTGTTAGAGGACAGAGATGATACTGTTAGAGGACAGAGATGATATTGTTAGAGGACAGAGATGATATTGTTAGAGGACAGAGATGATATTGTTAGAGGACAGGGCTGATATTGTTAGAGGACAGAGATGATATTGTTAGAGGACAGAGATTATATTGTTAGAGGACAGGGCTGATATTGTTAGAGGACAGAGATGATATTGTTAGAGGACAGAGATGATATTGTTAGAGGACAGAGATGATATTGTTAGAGGACAGAGATGATATTGTTAGAGGACAGAGATGATATTGTTAGAGGATGATATTGTTAGAGGACAGAGATGATATTGTTAGAGGATGATATTGTTAGAGGATGATATTGTTAGAGGACAGAGATGATATTGTTAGAGGACAGAGATGATATTGTTAGAGGACAGAGATGATATTGTTAGAGGACAGAGATTATATTGTTAGAGGACAGGGCTGATATTGTTAGAGGACAGAGATTATATTGTTAGAGGACAGGGTTGATATTGTTAGAGGACAGGGTTGATATTGTTAGAGGACAGGGCTGATACAGAGATGATATTGTTAGAGGAAAGAGATGATATTGTTAGAGGACAGAGATTATATTGTTAGAGGACAGAGATGATATTGTTAGAGGACAGGGCTGATATTGTTAGAGGACAGGGCTGATATTGTTAGAGGACAGAGATTATATTGTTAGAGGACAGGGCTGATATTGTTAGAGGACAGGGCTGATATTGTTAGAGGACAGAGATGATATTGTTAGAGGACAGGGCTGATATTGTTAGAGGACAGAGATTATATTGTTAGAGGACAGAGATGATATTGTTAGAGGACAGGGCTGATATTGTTAGAGGACAGAGATGATATTGTTAGAGGACAGGGCTGATATTGTCAGAGGACAGAGATTATATTGTTAGAGGACAGGGCTGATATTGTTAGAGGACAGGGCTGATATTGTTAGAGGACAGAGATTATATTGTTAGAGGACAGGGCTGATATTGTTAGAGGACAGGGCTGATACAGAGATGATATTGTTAGAGGACAGAGATGATATTGTTAGAGGACAGAGATGATATTGTTAGAGGACAGAGATGATATTGTTAGAGGATGATATTGTTAGAGGACAGGGCTGATATTGTTAGAGGACAGGGCTGATATTGTTAGAGGACAGAGATGATATTGTTAGAGGACAGGGCTGATATTGTTAGAGGACAGGGCTGATATTGTTAGAGGACAGAGATGATATTGTTAGAGGACAGAGATGATATTGTTAGAGGACAGAGATGATATTGTTAGAGGACAGAGATGATATTGTTAGAGGACAGAGATGATATTGTTAGAGGATGATATTGTTAGAGAATGATATTGTTAGAGGACAGAGATGATATTGTTAGAGGACAGAGATGATATTGTTAGAGGACAGAGCTGATATTGTTAGAGGACAGAGATTATATTGTTAGAGGACAGGGCTGATATTGTTAGAGGACAGAGATTATATTGTTAGAGGACAGGGCTGATATTGTTAGAGGACAGGGCTGATATTGTTAGAGGACAGGGCTGATACAGAGATGATATTGTTAGAGGAAAGAGATGATATTGTTAGAGGACAGAGATTATATTGTTAGAGGACAGAGATGATATTGTTAGAGGACAGGGCTGATATTGTTAAAGGACAGGGCTGATATTGTTAGAGGACAGAGATTATATTGTTAGAGGACAGGGCTGATATTGTTAGAGGACAGGGCTGATATTGTTAGAGGACAGAGATGATATTGTTAGAGGACAGGGCTGATATTGTTAGAGGACAGAGATGATATTGTTAGAGGACAGAGATGATATTGTTAGAGGACAGGGCTGATATTGTTAGAGGACAGAGATGATATTGTTAGAGGACAGGGCTGATATTGTTAGAGGACAGAGATTATATTGTTAGAGGACAGGGCTGATATTGTTAGAGGACAGGGCTGATATTGTTAGAGGACAGGGCTGATATTGTTAGAGGACAGAGATTATATTGTTAGAGGACAGGGCTGATATTGTTAGAGGACAGGGCTGATACAGAGATGATATTGTTAGAGGACAGAGATGATATTGTTAGAGGACAGAGATGATATTGTTAGAGGATGATATTGTTAGAGGACAGGGCTGATATTGTTAGAGGACAGAGATGATATTGTTAGAGGACAGGGCTGATATTGTTAGAGGACAGGGCTGATATTGTTAGAGGACAGGGCTGATATTGTTAGAGGACAGGGCTGATATTGTTAGAGGACAGAGATTATATTGTTAGAGGACAGAGATGATATTGTTAGAGGACAGAGATGATATTGTTAGAGGACAGAGATGATATTGTTAGAGGACAGGGCTGATATTGTTAGAGGACAGGGCTGATATTGTTAGAGGACAGGGCTGATATTATTAGAGGACAGAGATGATATTGTTAGAGGACAGGGCTGATATTGTTAGAGGACAGAGATGATATTGTTAGAGGACAGAGATGATATTGTTAGAGGACAGGGCTGATATTGTTAGAGGACAGGGCTGATATTGTTAGAGGACAGAGATGATATTGTTAGAGGACAGAGATGATATTGTTAGAGGACAGCAGACACTGACTGAATGGACATGTTTGTGACTATATGGGTCTGCCACACCAAATTTACAGCATTCACTGCCTCAAGAATGAATCCCACGAGACTGCAATGTTGAAGGAGTTTGTGTGTATGTATATGTGTGTGTGTGTGTGTATATGTATGTGTGTGTGTGTGTGTGTGTGTGTGTGTGTGTATATGTATGTGTGTGTGTGTATATGTATGTGTGTGTGTGTGTGTGTGTGTGTGTGTATATGTATGTGTGTGTGTGTATATATATATATGTATGTGTGTGTGTGTGTGTGTGTGTGTGTGTGTGTGTGTGTGTGTATGTGCGTGTGTGTGTGTATATGTGTGTGTGTGTGTGTGTATATGTATGTGTGTGTGTGTGTGTGTGTGTGTGTGTGTGTGTGTGTGTGTGTGTGTGTTTCGTCCTCTCACCGTGCAGCCGTCCTGCATGACGGTGTACGTGAAGCGGCTGTTTCCCTCGGCCCTGATCTCCACATCGTTGGAGCCCTGGAGCAGCACGGCCTTCTTCAGGTTACCCGTGGCCCCGTCCATGTAAGCCACACTGTTCTTGCAGTGGTAGGTGAGGTTCTGGCTAGCCTCGGTGGATAGCAGCCGCAGGAAGGTCATCTGGATGCTGGCCGTGTTGGCAGCCAGGCTGTCATCGCCATAGCTGAACTGTAGAGGGCGCGGAGAGAGAGCAGGGGAGACAGGAAGGTTAAATCCAGTACAATGATGTAGAATTATAACCATGTCTATAGTTAAAACTAGTGAAAGAGGAGGGGGAGACAGGGAGGTTAGGACCAATGTGATAATTATATACTGTATGATGTCTGGTTAAAACTACAACCAAAAATGTAGCAAACTTCTTCTGACTGGTGGCATCGATTGAGAATATAAAAAGGGAGATATGTGTAAGATTCAACCCTTTAAATTCACTGGCAGTTTTTTAAAAACTTAACCAAGGGCAGAGATTGAATCTGAGACTGAAGAGGGAATTTGTATTTTGTATTCATTATGATCAAAATCGTATAATGAGGATAGAAGAGCGATTGAATCGTGACTCACGTGGAATCCTCCGTTCATGGTCTCCCCGAACCAGACGTGTTTGGCAGCCTTGCTCTTGCTGGACCACCAGTTCTTCTTGGGGATGCTGGCAGGCTTGGGGTAGACGCAGGACTCTCCTGTCTCCATGTTACAGTAGACCTTGATGGCATCTATGGTGCAGCCCTGGTTAGGGTCGATCCAGTACTCTCCTGCAAACAGACGGAGGAGACAGGTCACATTCAATCAGTAGTACTTCCTATGTAACTATAATACACCTGGTCATATTTATTTTGTCTTTTGAACACTATAGAACCTTCCAGATTTCCTCGTGAGCACAGAGTTTTTCCCGATCTAATCAGTAGGGGTAGGAGTTTAACCTCACCACATCACCTGACCATACCAGGAGAAACTTTAGGACCCCAACTTTTCCTGGTCAAGTCATGTTGGTCTATAAAACTCTTGTCCCCTAACAAAGAGGCAATCTTCGCTCCTATCCCGTCACTCACCACTCTTCCAGTCAGGGTGGCACAGCTTCAGGTCTCTGCAAGTACGTGCAGGGTTCTTCTTGGAGCCCTCAGGGGAGCGGATGTTCTCAATCTGGTTGTTGAGAGACTTGAGTGTGGCGTCCACCTCGGCGTCGTGCGTCCTCAGGTTTCCGGAGGCCTGGTCGGCCCTCATGTACCTCAGGGGATCGGGGGATTTCTCAGGCTGAGACAGGCCAGCGAAGGCAGACATGTCGATACCAGGGCCGGGAGGACCAGGAGGACCAGGGGGTCCGGAGTTTCCAGGGGGACCCTGCGATACACAGATACCAAGATGCTAGACTACAAGGTACAGGTGATGTATTGCTACCAGCGCAGAGCCATAGGTATTACAGAGGAGGAAAAACACAGAGCAAAGAGGAGTTAAAGTACAGGTAGCATCAAGTGTTCATATGGCTGGCTGCCATCTCAAATGGCACCCTGCTCCCTAGGGCATTACTTTGACCAGAGCAAAGGGAGCGCACTGTATTGGAAATAGGGTGTCATTTGAGATTGGCACCAAGTCACCTACTGCTCTGTGAACTTTTGATGATCCTTAAGATACAGAAAGTTGAGAGATGAGAACGATACTCACAGAGGGACCAGTCTCTCCAGAGCGACCACGGGGTCCGGGAGGTCCGATGGGGCCGGGCATACCGTTGGAACCATCCTTTCCAGAGGGACCAACAGGTCCGGGGGGTCCCTAAACAGAACACGCGCAAGGATTCAGATGTACTGTTACTGTACACTACAGCTCTGCCTGCCATGCTCTTTGGTTGACAATGAATAAGACAGGTACCTCTCAAAACCCTGTGTTAGACTTTTTACTGCTTTTGTCTATACTCACTCTTGATCCACTTGGTCCGGCAGGTCCAGATGCACCCTGGTCTCCAGCTTGACCCTGTGGTGAGACACAAGTCAGACAATGTCTAGGATATACACAACTTCAGATAAAGGGTACAATGAGATGTTTAGGGTATAGAGAGAACGTGAGGTACAGGAAGATTAGGGGTACAGGAAGATTAGGGGAGCAGGAAGATTAGGGGTACAGGAAGATTAGGGGTACATGAAGATTAGGAGTACATGAAGATTAGGAGTACAGGAAGATTAGGGGTACAGGATGATTAGGGGTACAGGAAGATTAGGGGTATATGAAGATTAGGAGTACAGGAAGATTAGGGGTACAGGAAGATTAGTAGTGCAGGAAGATTAGGGGGTACATAAAGATTGGGGAGTACAGGAAGATTAGGGGTACAGGAAGATTAGGGGTACATGAAGATTAGGAGTACATGAAGATTAGGAGTACAGGAAGATTAGGGGTACAGGATGATTAGGGGTACAGGAAGATTAGGGGTATATGAAGATTAGGAGTACAGGAAGATTAGGGGTACAGGAAGATTAGTAGTGCAGGAAGATTAGGGGGTACAGGAAGATTAGGGGTACATAAAGATTGGGGAGTACAGGAAGATTAGGGGTTCAGGAAGATTAGAGGTACAGGAAGATTATGGGTGCAGGAAGATTAGGGGTACAGGAAGATTAGGGGTACAGGAAGATTTGGGGTGCAAGGAGATTAGGGGGGTTACTTACCGGAGGTCCAGGCAGACCCTGCAAACCAGTGAATCCTCTGTGTCCCTTCTGTCCTCTCTCACCACCCTCTCCAGCCTCACCCTTGTCTCCACGGGGTCCTTGGGGTCCAGCCATTCCTCTGGCTCCAGCAGGCCCGGAAGGTCCAGCTGGTCCTTGAGCTCCCTAGAGAAGAGCCAAGAGATGGACACAGGGTTAGGACGGGTTGCAATACATTAGTATCTGAGTAAACTCAATTACATGTCCGTTATATCAAAGAAAGTTAATGGATTAATGCATATATTAATATGCAAGTGGACTATCACATATCCAGTATATCCTGGAAATAGAAATGGACTGAAAAACTCAACTTCATGTCCTGGCGTCGTGTACTATAGGGGTTCTACGGGGTGTAAACGGTGGTGCCATGGGGATGTTGAGGGGTGTTATAGGGGTTCTACGGGGTGTAAACAGGGGTTCCATGGGGATGTTGAGGGGTGTTATAGGGGTTCTACAGGGTGTAAACAGGGGTTCCATGGGGATGTTGAGGAGTGTTATAGGGGTTCTACGGGGTGTAAACAGGGGTTCCATGGGATGTTGAAGGGTGTTATAGGGTGTATACTCACAGCCTCTCCCCTGTCTCCCTGCTTGCCGGTGGGGCCGACAGGGCCGGGGGAACCATTAGATCCTGGGGCGCCAGGAGCACCAGCAGGACCGGTGTTACCGCGGTCACCCTTGATTCCAGTGGCTCCATCTCTACCAGGGGGTCCATCAGAACCAGCGTTGCCCTGAGAGACAATTACACATGGTTTAATATCAGAAGCATCAAACGCATAATTAGTGATCCACTTAATCATGACAGTGAGTTAACGTACTGTACTGCAGGAATAGAGTTGACAATGAGAGGCCATATTGGGGACACTGTGCTGCATTGAATGGCACACTATTCCCTATATAGTGCACAACATTTGACCAGAGCCCTATGTGGACCCTGTTCCAAAGTTGTGAACTATAGAAGAAATAGGATGCCATTTCAGATACAACCCATGTTATGGGACAGACACTGACCTCTCTACCGGGCTCTCCAGCGGGTCCAGTCAGTCCAGGAGGCCCCACAGGGCCAGGGGGCCCACGGTCTCCGCTTCCACCAGGAGATCCTTGTTTACCAGGCTCACCCTGGGGAGATGAACACAGGCTAGTTGGAGGACCACCGGTAGGGGTTGACACTCATCTAATCAATAGTCATATTTCCACTGATCATTTTCTTCGAATATCCATCTATCCATTGTTATTTGAAATTGGGTGGGGTGGGTACAAGGCAATTGACTGTACAATATTATTTTGTAATGAATGAATAAATGATTGTCAAGTCGCCTTTAGCAACCCATAGTCTACTGTATAATAATTAATCAATCAATCATTTATTGATTAATCAATGTGTAAATTGATTCTAACTGTAATGTAATAGAATCTGTATGTGACTTACAGAGGGTCCTGGCAGGCCAGGGAAACCTCTCTCTCCACGCTGTCCTGGAAGACCAACAATACCACGCTGTCCAGCCAGACCTGAAGGACCTGAAGGCCCATCGGGACCCTGGGAGGATGAAGAGAGGAGGAGAAGAGGAGAGGAGGAAGACAGGAGGAGAGGAGGAAGACAGGAGGAGAGGAGGAAGACAGGAGAGGAGGAAGACAGGAGGAGAGGAGGAAGAGAGGAGGAGAGGAAGAAGGAGGAGATGAGGAAGTGAAGGGGAGAGGAGAGGATGAAGAGGAGGAAGAGGAGGCAGAGAGGAGGAAAGGAGCAAGTGAGGAGGAAGACAGGAAGTGAGGAAGAGGTGAGGAGGAAGACAGAAAGTGAGGAGGAGAGGAGGAAGTGAGGCAGAAGACAAGAAGTGAGGAGGAGAGGAGGAAGAGAGGGGGACAGTGTTATTATCAAGAATCTCAACAAAAAAACAAGAAAAAGTATTTTGTGTGCACTGTATCCTACTCTCCTCCACTTGTGTGATTCAGACCAGAGAGGAACAGTGTGTCTTATGTCTGTTCTTTGTGCTTGCCTATCTCATTTCAGTAACTCTCAGCTGTCAGTTCAGTGCTACTCAGGGGCAAATTGTAGGTGTGTAAGTGCAGAGTAAAAGCCTTGGCCTCTCTGCCATCATGTCTCTGTCCAGGGGAAGCCTACAGGTGCTATTAAGGTCCTGGCAGACAGCAGTGTGGTTAGTCTGGTTATTGGGTCAGTGATGAACACACACTTACAGCTATGTGTTATGATGGGGATGAGGGAGTAATGTTGTTGTCCGTTATAATGGGCCTTTCTTTCATTCCCTGGACTAATGTCCATGCCCATGGGTTGGAAGTAAACAAGAGGAGACTTTTTTGGAAATAAAGCCAGTCTGGTTTTATAGCTGCAAAACTTCAGATGTATTTCAGTGTTAACTTGGGTAATGAGGCTGTGTGGGGGCTTTGTCTGTAACGTCACAATCTGTGGGAGTGCAGTGGACTAAATCACTTGTAAATGTTGAATAAAGCATAAAGCCTGCAGGACCTTTAGTTGAGGATGGTTTTGATGAAAGGTGAATTTACTGGGGACAGATAATTCAGCTTGTATTACCCCCTTTTCCTTAGTGGGGTGCTGGGCTGAATGAGAGTTATCAAGCCGTCCACTATTCCCCGGCTTGGTGCTTGGAGGACGGTACTGTAGTGATAAACAGGTGAACTTACAGGGGGACCATCCTCTCCAGCATCTCCCTTCTCTCCAGGGGCTCCAGCGGCTCCACGCAGCCCAGCATCTCCCTGCCTGCCTGGGGGTCCACCGTCTCCACGCACACCCTTAGGACCATCTTTACCAGCAGGGCCAGAGGGACCTGCAGCACCAGGGTTACCCTACAGAGAGACACATCAATCAATCATTCAACAAATCAACCAATCAATCAACCAATCAACACTCAATCAATGAAACATCAATCAACCAATCAACCAAACAATAACCAATCAACCAATCATAAAAACACAAAATAAAAGACAGACAGACAGAGAGGAGACAGAAAGAGACAGGAGCAGATCAATACTCTGTAGAATAACAACCATTCAGACTGAAACTGCCCATAGACTGACAAGAGCAGGTCACAACCATTCAGACTGAAACTGACCACAGACTGACAGGAGCAGGTCACAACCATTCAGACTGAAACTGCCCATAGACTGACAAGAGCAGGTCACAACCATTCAGACTGAAACTGCCCACAGACAGACAAGAGCAGGTCACAACCATTCAGACTGAAACTGCCCACAGACAGACAAGAGCAGGTCACAACCATTCAGACTGAAACTGCCCACAGACAGACAAGAGCAGGTCACAACCATTCAGACTGAAACTGCCCACAGACAGACAAGAGCAGGTCACAACCATTCAGACTGAAACTGCCCACAGACAGACAAGAGCAGGTCACAGCCATTCAGACTGAAACTGCCCACAGACAGACAAGAGCAGGTCACAACCATTCAGACTGAAACTGCCCATAGACAGACAAGAGCAGGTCACAACCATTCAGACTGAAACTGCCCATAGACTGACAGGAGCAGGTCAATACTCTGTAGAATAACATCCATTCAGACTGAAACACACTATAGTGCTGATGAGTGACTCTGTGCCCGTCTGGTTATAGATCAAAAGGTCAGTACTCATTACACCTTCTGAATGACCATAAAAGTCAGAAAAGCATTACACCTGCTTGTACTGAAATATATCAGAAAACAATTGGAAAAACCTGGAATGACATAAAAGAGCTCATTCATTTTGGAAAATGTTAACCAACACTGTTAAACCCACATTAAAACAATTCCTTTTCTATTCCAGTCAAATCCAACACTTTTTACTAAATGACCAGTGTAACGAATCAGTATGATTCATTCTTCAATGCCCAGGTAGGGTGACAGAGTTGTGTTGCTGACAGGTGGTTGTACTTACATTGGGACCAGGGGGCCCGACTCTGCCGGCAGCTCCAGGGAAACCAGTGGCACCCTGTTCGAGAGATAGAGGAAACATTAGAAACAATACAAAGCAGAAATTAAATATACAACATGAGATGTGTACTTACAGAGGGTCCCTGAGCACCGCGAGCACCTTTAGGTCCAAAAACGCCAGTAGGTCCCTGGAATGAAGGAAATTGATAGTCAGTTTTATGAAGAAATGTGAAGCAAGTAACTCCATCTGAATATTTCGTAAAAAAAATAACTACTCTATATTTTTTCCTTTCAGTACAAAGTGAGTTATTGAAACGTACGGAAGGTCCAGGAGCTCCGGAGGGTCCCTGTGGTCCAGGGGCACCAGCGTCTCCCTTCTGTCCACCCTCTCCCTGCTCTCCCTTGACTCCGGGCTGACCATCAGATCCCTGGGGTGGGATACGGGGGAAAAGACTGCTCAGATAGCTGTTTGCTTCAACATACAACAAGCAGCTGGAGTTGGTCCTGGGCTGTTGATGGTAACACTGATAGTGAGAGAAAGTGCACGGACAGTACTGTCCTTGGGGTGGTACTTACAGGAGGCCCAGCGAAGCCAGCAGGCCCGGGAGGCCCAGTCTCACCCCTGTCACCCTGTTAGGAGAGAAGAGGACAGAGAGGTCAAGTTGAGCATCAATGACTTCCCTTGACATTTCCTTGTTCAAACAAGCATCATGTACTGCATCAAGTTCTGTGTTCACTTCATTGTTGATTCTGAGAGGTGGAGAGCATTAAAGGAAACAGCATTGCGAGTGAATGTAATTCTCGCCTCTGGATCAATACAGTAGCCTAGAGATGGCAGTAATCAGATGGCAGTATTCCGATAGCAGTAAGGCCCTAATCAGGTAGCTTAGGAAAAGGGAAAACATAGGGAAAACATATTTCTGATGTAAGTACTATCTTATCCTAACTGTGTGTGTGTGTGTGTGTGTGTGTGTGTGTGTGTGTGTGTGGTGTGTGCGTGTGTCTGTGGTACTTACAGGAGCACCTCGGGCACCAGCAGCACCGGAAGGTCCAGAGGGACCAGATTCACCCTATAGGAGGAAACACAGAGGTCAGAGGTCAGTCACAGAGGTCAATCACACATCATACAGATATCACACCTTATATGGACTGTTTTATAATACCTAGGGGACACAGTAACCTCATTACAGGTGATATGGCTGTATGTGTATTTTTCTGATGTATCTAATACAAACATTTATTTAATCAATTAACCAATTAACTAGTACACAAGTTAAAAGATAAACACAGACCTTCTCTCCATTGGGACCAGCTGGGCCAGGAGGACCAATTGGACCAGTCAAACCCTAGACCACATAGAGAAAGAGAGGGAATAGAAGAGTAACAAAGAGAAGGTTCAGTATAGCTCTCCTTCTGCTGTTAATGTCCATGAACAATTTAACATGTGTATAGCTCTCCTTCTGCTGTTAATGTCCATGAACAATTTAACATGTGTATAGCTCTCCTTCTGCTGTTAATGTCCATGAACAATTTAACATGTGTATAGCTCTCCTTCTGCTGTTAATGTCCATGAACAATTTAACGTGTGTATAGCTCTCCTTCTGCTGTTAATGTCCATGAACTATTTAACATGTGTATAGCTCTCCTTCTGCTGTTAATGTCCATGAACAATTTAACATGTGTATAGCTCTCCTTCTGCTGTTAATGTCCATGAACTATTGTATAGCTCTCCTTCTGCTGTTAATGTCCATGAACAATTGAACATGTGTATAGCTCTCCTTCTGCTGTTAATGTCCATGAACAATTTAACATGTGTATAGCTCTCCTTCTGCTGTTAATGTCCATGAACTATTTAACATGTGTATAGCTCTCCTTCTGCTGTTAATGTCCATGAACAATTTAACATGTGTATAGCTCTCCTTCTGCTGTTAATGTCCATGAACAATTTAACATGTGTATAGCTCTCCTTCTGCTGTTAATGTCCATGAACAATTTAACATGTGTATAGCTCTCCTTCTGCTGTTAATGTCCATGAACAATTTAACATGTGTATAGCTCTCCTTCTGCTGTTAATGTCCATGAACTATTTAACATGTGTATAGCTCTCCTTCTGCTGTTAATGTCCATGAACAATTTAACATGTGTATAGCTCTCCTTCTGCTGTTAATGTCCATGAACAATTTAACATGTGTATAGCTCTCCTTCTGCTGTTAATGTCCATGAACAATTTAACATGTGTATAGCTCTCCTTCTGCTGTTAATGTCCATGAACTATTTAACATGTGTATAGCTCTCCTTCTGCTGTTAATGTCCATGAACAATTTAACATGTGTATAGCTCTCCTTCTGCTGTTAATGTCCATGAACAATTTAACATGTGTATAGCTCTCCTTCTGCTGTTAATGTCCATGAACAATTTAACATGTGTATAGCTCTCCTTCTGCTGTTAATGTCCATGAACAATTTAACATGTGTATAGCTCTCCTTCTGCTGTTAATGTCCATGAACTATTTAACATGTGTATAGCTCTCCTTCTGCTGTTAATGTCCATGAACAATTTAACATGTGAGTGTATACATGATTGCTGAACGAATATTTAAATATGTTGAATGTTAAACAGTAGTGTTGTCATCTTCAATGTGTTGGATATTAAACGGTAGACTGGTTGATGTTATCAATGTGTTGGATATTAAACGTTAGACTGGTTGATGTTATCAATGTGTTGGATATTAAACGGTAGACTGGTTGATGTTATCAATGTGTTGGATATTAAACGGTAGAGTGGTTGATGTTATAAGGCTGGGGGATATAGTGGATGATGATGATGGTCACTCACTCTTGAACCGTCTTTGCCAGAAGCACCCTCAGGTCCCTTCTCTCCGTTGTCACCCTGTGGGACACAAACACAGTTATATTGGACTACATTATGATTAAAGGCATAGGGTAGGTTAACACATTATGAAATCACAACATCAATGACAATGTACTGTAAATAGAACTATATCGTTTGTTGCCACTCCACATCATTACTGCTGTGCTGTGTTGCTTTCCTCCAGTGGATCTTGTTGCAAAGTTCATGGCTAGTGATCCCTTTCATGGCTTAGTACGATTACCATGACTATGACTAGAACTAATGTTAAGATGCTTCTTTCAAGTGCCACTCACTCTGTCTCCCTTAGGTCCGGGGATGCCTGAGGCTCCTCTCTCTCCGGGCATACCTTGCAGACCAGGAGGTCCCTGGGCACCCGATGCACCACCTGGTCCGATCGCGCCCTACAACACAAGACACACAACAGCTACTGTCAGGAACTGAATACAGAACTAATAGCAACTCAGCAACTGGTAGAGGTTTTGATGGAAAACAACAGTAACACCCTGTGGAGTAGAACTGAAGAGATCTGAATAGAACAGAACAGAACAGAATAGAACAGAACTGAATAGAAATGAATAGAACTGAATAGAACAGACTAGAACAGAATAGAGATGAATAGAATAGAACAGAACTGAATAGAACAGAATAGAATAGAGATGAATAGAACAGAACTGAATAGAACAGAATAGAACAGAACTGAATAGAACTGAACTGAATAGAACAGAATAAAATAAAATAGAATAGAACCGAAGAGAACAGAATAGAACAGAATAGAACAGAATAGAACAGAATAGAACAGAATAGAACAGAATAGAATTGAAGAAAACTGAATAGAACTGAATAGAACAGAATATAATTGAAGAAAACTGAATAGAACTGAATAGAACAGAACAAAACAAAACTGAAAAACATTTCACAGAAGCTCAATCCCCACAATGAGGAAACTGGCCTGTTCACAGTGATATTATTAATCAAAAGAAACCATATCAAATGCAAGGTGAACACTACCGAGTAGATAACTAGCTGAAAAGTATTTCCCAGCTTTGGCCACTGGGTATCAGCAGCACCTTCATTAAAGGTTTTAATTTTTCATCAGGACCTTCATTAAAAGCTTTAATTTTCAGTTTCCTTCGAGATATTGGGTGGTTTGAGAATATATATTTGAGAATGATCTGAGGACTAAATGAAGTTGTCCATTGCAACATGCATGCTCAAATGATGTATTTCGGAAGTTTATTTAGCAGGGACATTGTACAACAAAACCATAAGTCTCAGAGCACTGAGAAAACATTTGTCGCACCAGATTTAGCTAAAAGCTCATTTCCATCTGTAGTCCCTAAAACATCTAGACATAGGTGAACATCTAGATATGGAAACATTATATACATCTAGACATGGAAACATTATATACATCTAGACATAGGTGAACATCTAGACATGGAAACATTATTTACATCTAGACATGGAAACATTATATACATCTAGACATGGAAACATTATATACATCTAGACATGGAAACATTATTTACATCTAGACATGGAAACATTATATACATCTAGACATGGAAACATTATATACATCTAGACATGGAAACATTATATACATCTAGACATAGGTGAACATCTAGACATGGAAACATTATTTACATCTAGACATAGGTTAACATCTAGACATGGAAACATTATATACAGTGCCTTGCGAAAGTATTCGGCCCCCTTGAACTTTTCAACCTTTTGCCACATGTCAGGCTTCAAACATAAAGATATAAAACTGTAATTTTTTGTGAAGAATCAACAACAAGTGGGACACAATTATGAAGTGGAACAAAATTTATTGGATATTTCAAACTTTTTTAACAAATAAAAAACTGAAAAGTTGGCCGTGCAAAATTATTCAGCCCCTTTACTTTCAGTGCAGCAAACTCTCTCCAGAAGTTCAGTGAGGATCTCTGAATGATCCAATGTTGACCTAAATGACTAATGATGATAAATAGAATCCACCTGTGTGTAATCAAGTCTCCGTATAAATGCACCTGCTCTGTGATAGTCTCAGAGGTCCGTTTAAAGCGCAGAGAGCATCGTGAAGAACAAGGAACACACCAGGCAGGTCCGAGATACTGTTGTGGAGAAGTTTAAAGCCGGATTTGGATACAAAAAGATTTCCCAAGCTTTAAACATCCCAAGGAGCACTGTGCAAGCGATAATATTGAAATGGAAGGAGTATCAGACCACTGCAAATCTACGAAGACCCGGCCGTCCCTCTAAACTTTCAGCTCATACAAGGAGAAGACCGATCAGAGATGCAGCCAAGAGGCCCATGATCACTCTGGATGAACTGCAGAGATCTACAGCTGAGGTGGGAGACTCTGTCCATAGGACAACAATCAGTCGTATACTGCACAAATCTGGCCTTTATGGAAGAGTGGCAAGAAGAAAGCCATTTCTTAAAGATATCCATAAAAAGTGTTGTTTAAAGTTTGCCACTAGCCACCTGGGAGACACACCAAACATGTGGAAGAAGGTGCTCTGGTCAGATGAAACCAAAATCGAACTTTTTGGCAACAATGCAAAACGTTATGTTTGGCGTAAAAGCAACACAGCTCATCACCCTGAACACACCATCCCCACTGTCAAACATGGTGGTGGCAGCATCATGGTTTGGGCCTGCTTTTCTTCAGCAGGGGCAGGGAAGATGGTTAAAATTGATGGGAAGATGGATGGAGCCAAATACAGGACCATTCTGGAAGAAAACCTGATGGAGTCTGCAAAAGACCTTTGACTGGGACGGAGATTTGTCTTCCAACAAGACAATGATCCAAAACATAAAGCAAAATCTACATTTACATTTACGTCATTTAGCAGACGCTCTTATCCAGAGCGACTTACAGTAGTGAATGCATACATTTCATACATTTTTTTTTCTTTTTTTCCCTGTGCTGGCCCCCCGTGGGAACCGAACCCACAACCCTGGTGTGGCAAACACCATGCTCTACCAACTGAGCTACAGGGAAGGCTGTATGGTAATAAAATGGTTCACAAATAAACATATCCAGGTGTTAGAATGGCCAAGTCAAAGTCCAGACCTGAATCCAATCGAGAATCTGTGGAAAGAACTGAAAACTGCTGTTCACAAACGCTCTCCATCCAACCTCACTGAGCTCGAGCTGTTTTGCAAGGAGGAATGGGCAAAAATGTCAGTCTCTCGATGTGCAAAACTGATAGAGACATACCCCAAGCGACTTACAGCTGTAATCGCAGCAAAAGGTGGCGCTACAAAGTATTAACTTAAGGGGGCTGAATAATTTTGCACGGCTAATTTTTCCGTTTTTTATTTGTTAAAAAAGTTTGAAATATCCAATAAATTTCGTTCCACTTCATGATTGTGTCCCACTTGTTGTTGATTCGTCACAAAAAATTACAGTTTTATATCTTTATGTTTGAAGCCTGAAATGTGGCAAAAGGTCGAAAAGTTCAAGGGAGCCGAATACTTTCGCAAGGCACTGTACATCTAGACATAGGTTAACATCTAGACATGGAAAAATTATATACAGCTAGACATAGGTTAACATCTAGACATGGAAACATAATATACATCGAGACATGGAAAAATTGTATACATCTAGACATGGAAACATTATATATCTTTAGTTTTTTGGCAATTTCTCGCATGGAATAGCCTTCATTTCTCAGAACAAGAATAGACTGATGAGTTTCAGAAGAATTAGCTAACACAACGTGCCATTGGAACACAGGAGTGATGGTTGCTGATAATGGACCTCTGTACACCTATGTAGTTATTCCATAAGAAATCTGCTGTTTCCGGCTACAATAGTTATTTACAACATTAACAATATCTATACTGTGATTTCTGATCAAATTAGATTTTCTTTCAAAAACAAGAACATTTCTAAGTGACCTCAAACTTTTGAATGGTAGTGTAGGTGAACATAGAAGTCAAGACATTGCCGATATAAACACATTTCTATTGGATAGAACGTGTAATAGTCTTATAAAAATACATCAGCCACATCAAGACACAGCTCCTGTACAGTATCTGAAATGAATTCAAACAGTATCTGAACTCAGGTCTGAGCTGTTTATAGAGTTTACGTTGTTTGTCTCTCGCTTCTGTATTACGCTGACTTTGTTGTCTGGTAGCTCATTCTCATAAACGTTCTCTAAGTTTGTTTTCGGCCAATTTGCCAAATGTACCTGCTGCGTTTAGCTCGAAGAGGAATGCTGTGTTTGTTCTCTCCTGCTGGGACTGCTGCCTCTCTGAATCCCCAGTTATATTCATCTGGATGTTCATCCCTCCTCCTCCTCCTCCTCCTCCTCCTCCTCACTCCTATCATTATCTTTAATCCCAGCCTCTATCTATCCTTTCCTCCTTGGCTGACAGTCAGAGGGGATCTGAACTGAAATGGCCTGGAAGGCAAGCAGACAGGTTCTTTCACCCCCTAGTCTCCTCAAATCTGCTCCAAGTCTGTTCCTTTCATTATCAGTATTGAGAATGAAAAGTTGCATTGAGCCGTGGTTGACGGACAACGGAAATATCTGTGAATGTGGCGCGTTTCCTTTAATATGATAACCGCAAATCCCTTCTTCTATGTAGTGAAAAGGCTGTGTAGAATTTTCCCTTGGTGGTAACGAGATGGTATAGCTAGCATGCTTTAAACAGATACTGTGCAGGATCAGGATGGGACTGTGCATTATGGTAACGAGTCCGTCTCATATCTCAAAGACTATATGTTTTTCTGTGGGATATGGTGGAACCAAACAAGTGTCCTGACTCTCTGTGGTGACTAAAGATCCCATGGCACTTATCATAAGAATAGGGGTGTTAACCCCGGTGTCCTGGTTAAATTCCCAATCTGTCCCTCATACCATCATGGCCACCTAATCATCCCCAGCTTCCAATTTCTCACTCATTCAAATCCCCCCCTCCCCTCTCCCTGTAACTATTCCCCATGCTGTTACTGTAAATGACAATGTGTTCTCAGTCAACTTACCTGGTAACATAAGGTTAAAACATTTTTTACAAAAATAATTATATTGTAATTTTGGCCACCGGCCAACTGAGCTAGTAGATCGGAAATTCTACTAGCTGCAAATTCTACTAGCTGCAAATTCTACTAACTGCAAATTCTACTAGCTGCAAATTCTACTAACTGCAAATTCTGCTAACTGCAAATTCTACAAGCTGAAAATTATACTACCTGCAAATTCTACTACCTGCAAATTCTACTAACTGCAAATTCTACAAGCTGAAAATTCTACTACCTGCAAATTCTACTAACTGCAAATTCTACTAACTGCAAATTCTACTAGAAGCACATTCTACTAGCTGCAAATTCTACTAGCTGCAAATTCTACTAACTGCAAATTCTACTAGCTGCAAATGCTACTAGCTGAAAATACTACTAACTACAAATTCTACTACCTACAAATTCTACTAACTGCCAATTCTACTAGCTGAAAATTCTACTAATTGCAAATTCTAATAACTCCAAATTCTACTAACTGCAAAATCTACTGCAAGTTCTACTAGCTGAAAATTATACTGCAATTTCTACTAGCTGCAAATTCTACTAGCTGCAAATTCTACTAGCTGTAAATTCTGCTAATTGCAAATTCTACTAATTGCAAATTCTATTAATTGCAAATTCTACTAACTGCAAATTCTTCTAATTGCAAATTCTACTAATTGAAAATTCTACTCGCTGCAAATTCTACTAGTTGCAAATTTTACTCGCTTCATTTAGGTATATCAGAAGACTAAGTTCTCTACAGTAGTGTGTTTGTCTCACCTTAGGTCCGTCAGTTCCAGGAGTTCCAGGAAGACCACGGGGTCCCTGCAGCCCCTGAGGCCCAGCACCTCCTCTCTCTCCTGGGAAACCACGCTCACCCTACAGGGAGACAGGGATGGATGGATGGTTAGCATTATTATCCTCCATAACTCCATAAGTGGAGTTAGCTATATGAACATCATAGGTATGGAGATGATGGTGGAGGAAATTAAACTCACTCTTGGTCCAGTGGCACCAGCAGCTCCACCCTCTCCTGGAACTCCCATGTCACCGGGCTTGCCACCCTCACCAGGAGGGCCGGGAGGTCCGGGCAGACCCTGTTCAAAGGAAGCAAAACAACCAATCAATCACGTGGCTGTTGTTACTACTTGCGAAGTGTATAGTTGACTGAATTGTCAATGTGATTGGACAAATGTAGTGTATAATGGCTGCATTTACACAGGCAGCCTAATTTGTATATTTTTCCACTAATGTCTTTTTTGACCAATCAGATCAGCCAATTTTCCAATAATTGGGCAAAAGTTCAGAATTGCGCTGCCTGTGTAAACACAGACTAATATGTTATAGGAGCGTGTAGAGTGACAGACAGACAGGTATTCAATGAATGCAGAGTGACAGACAGACAGACAGACAGACAGACAGACAGACAGACAGACAGACAGACAGGTGCACAGTGAATGCAGTGAGGCAGACAGACAGACAGGTACACAATGAATGCAGAGAGACAGACAGACAGACAGACAGACAGGTGCACAGTAAATGCAGAGAGACAGACAGACAGACAGACAGACAGGTACACAGTGAATGCAGTGAGGCAGACAGACAGACAGGTACACAGTGAATGAAGAGTGACAGACAGACAGACAGGTACACAGTGAATGCAGTGAGGCAGACAGTCAGACAGGTACACAGTGAATGCAGAGTGACAGACAGACAGACAGACAGACAGACATGTACACAGTGAATGCAGAGTGACAGACAGACAGACAGACAGACAGACAGACAGACAGACAGACAGGTATGCAGAGTGACAGACAGACAGACAGACAGACAGACAGACAGACAGACAGACAGACAGACAGACAGACAGACAGACAGACAGACAGACATGTACACAATGAATGCAGAGTGACAGACAGTCAGACAAACAGGTACACAGTGAATGCAGACAGACAAACAGACAGACAGACAGACAGACAGACAGTGAATGCAGAGTGACAGACAGACAGGTACACAGTGAATGCAGAGAGACAGACAGACAGGTACACAGTGAATGCAGAGTAAGAGAGAGGTACACAGTGAATGCAAAGAGAGAGAGAGAGGTGTACATCTTCTGACCTGAAAGCCAGAAGGTCCAGGTTGTCCTTGCTCTCCTCTCTCTCCAGCAGGGCCCTGTGGTAAAGGAAGGCTTAACAGTGAGCATTATTCATTAACCTGTCAAAGTCACTGCTAATTCAGAGGCTTTCCTCATTTGGCCTAGACCAGGCTGCATGTAACTGGTTTAAAAATTACTTGACAGATAGAACTCAATGTGTATCTACTGTTAAATCAGGTTTCCTGGATATTACGAAAGGTGTCCCGCAGAGGTCGATTCTGGGTCCTGTACTTTTTACTGTTTACATTGTGAATATCGACTTGCCTGTAAAACATTTTTACCGGCACTTGTATGCCGATGATACTGCTGTGTATGCTATTGTCCCCACGGTTGACCAGGCTCTATTTGAACTACAGTCTGCCTTCATTGTATTACAGAACAACTTTGACCTGAAATTAGTATTGAATGCAGGTAAAACTAAATATATGCTATTATTCAGTCAACGTTTCTATTGGTTCTAGACTATGGCGACATCATCTCTATGAACTCAGCTGCCAATTCGTTAAAGCCGTTAGATGCAGTTTATCATAGCGCACTGCGCTTTATTACAGGCAACAATTTTAGTAGTCATCGCTGCATTCTCTACCAGGAAGTTGGCTGGCCCTCTTTGATGTCACATATGTTGATACATGACTATGTTTTCATTTATAAAGCCTTTTAAAAAAGCCCCACTGTACCTAACATCTTTACTAAACTTTAGACATAGGAGTTACCACACCAGGTCTCAGGGATGGATATCTCTGGAAATTCCTCTGGTCTCTACTGACTTAAGTAAATCAGCTTTTACTTTTCTTGCACTTTACTTGTGGAACAATCTTCAAAATGTTCATCAATGTGATGTTCTGCTGCCTCTAGGGTCATTCAGACAGCTGATTGAGGACCTTATTACTGATGAATGTGATGTTCTGGTGCCTCTAGGGTAATTCAGACAGCTGATTGAGGACCTTATTACTGATGAATGTGATGTTCTGGTGCCTCTAGGGTAATTCAGACAGCTGATTGAGGACCTTATTACTGATGAATGTGATGTGCTGGTGCCTCTAGGGTCATTCAGACAGCTGATTGAGGTCCTTATTACTGATGAATGTGATGTTCTGGTGCCTCTAGGGTAATTCAGACAGCTGATTGAGGATCTTATTACTGATGAATGTGATGTTCTGGTGCCTCTAGGGTAATTCAGACAGCTGATTGAGGACCTTATTACTGATGAATGTGATGTTCTGGTGCCTCTAGGGTCATTCAGACAGCTGATTGAGGACCTTATTACTGATGAATGTGATGTTCTGGTGCCTCTAGGGTCATTCAGACAGCTGATTGAGGACCTTATTACTGATGAATGTGATGTGCTGGTGCCTCTAGGGTAATTCAGACAGCTGATTGAGGACCGTATTACTGATGAATGTGTTTGTTTTTTATGACTGTGTTTTTCTTTCTGTTTGCATTTTGTATTGATATTGATGTGTGCATTTTCTGTCATTTCTGTAATTCAGGGCTCATCTGTAGAATACTTGGTCTCAGTATGACTCCCTGATAAAATAAAGGTTCTATAGAATTATAGCAAAACAAGGCGTTGGGCTGCCGTTAAAAAAACGAATGGTGTCTTCTGACTCAATCGACACATCTAACATCAAGCCAAGTTATTGTGAAGAAGTTGGTCTCATCTTGACGATACAGTGTAATAATCTTACCATCTTACAACCACAATGAAACTTGAATCAGAAAGGTTAGCTAGCAGTGAATTGACAACGATACGCATTGAACACATTGGAGTATATCCAGCCTGGGTTTGGTGGTGTTATCAGGTCATTTTCAGAGAGTAAATTGAGAAAGGTGGATAAGATCAGTGAGACAGACGTGACGGCAGCAGAGTGTGATTGGAGAGATAGATACTCACAGCAGGGCCAGGGGGTCCAGCAGCACCGGTCTCACCATCCTTACCAGGAAGACCCTATAGGGAGAGAGAGAGAAAAAAGAGAGAGGGTAGAGAAAGAGAAAGAGAGAGAGATAGAGAGAGAGAGGGTAGAGAAAGAGAAAGAGAGAGAAGAGAGAGAGCGAGCGAGAGAGAGAGAGAGCGAGAGAGAGCGAGAGCGAGCGAGAGAGAGAGAGCGAGAGAGAGTTAGAGGCCATGGGAGCCAGATGAAGACTGATAGATGTAATTACTACTACGGCAACTGAGTAGGGATAAACTGAGTATGTGGAATGGTTTCCTAACAACATCTTTAAAGTGTTTTCTGCACATTTGAAATGGCATATATTATCATCAAAAAGAAGGTAGCAGGCTATTTATGATTTGTAACTGTGTTTGGTTTAATCTTAATGGATTCCTTTCTAGTCGGGCATAAGGTATGTTTACCCCGGCATATTTCACATGGCTCTACTGAAAAGGCTGTCTGTCTGGGTGAGATAAATGACTTACTCTCAGACCTGGCGCACCGAGCAATCCTTTCTCTCCGCCCTTGCCAGGTTCGCCCTAGTCAGAAAACAAACACACCAGTCAGTCACCAAGGATGTCCAGTTGTACTGTATGTAGAATAAGCATACACTCTGTCCATAGCAGCTAGTCTTCAGGCCAGTTGTATGTAGAATAGACAGACACTCTGTCCATGGCAGCTAGTCTTCAAGCCAGTTGTATGTAGAATAGACAGACACTCTGTCCATGTAGATATGTAATCTCCATATGTATATGTAAATCATCCAACACACCCAATCAACCAAATAAATGAATCAATCAAACAGTCACACTCACGTTGGCTCCCTTGGGTCCGGGGAATCCCATCACGCCAGGCTGACCGCGGGCTCCCATAGGGCCAGGGGGTCCGGGGCGACCATCCTCACCAGAAGAACCCTACAGAGGGGAAACAGGAGGGTCAGTCAGTCAATCAATCAATCAATCAATTATGCAAAATAAAAGCTAGAAGTTATGCACCTGAGGAGGTTTCTACACTGTCAGAGTCAATGATGTACCCTATCAGTCATCTAGTGTCTATATAAATCAGTGGTCAGAATCCTGTGAACATGCTGATTCATCAAGCGTCTATATAAATCATTGGTCAGAATCCTGTGAACATGCTGATTCATCTAGTGTCTATATTAATCAGTGGTCAGAGTTCTGTAAACATGCTGATTCATCTAGTGTCTATATTAATCAGTGGTCAGAATCCTGTGAACATGCTGATTCATCTAGTGAGCAAATTCATGTTTCTTCTTTTTTTTATATACAAAAAAATGTTACAGTTGTTGAAGAAAACAGACAACAAGCGTACTTACACCGGGTCCAACTTTTCCTTGAGGACCTGCATCACCGGGACGACCAGTAAGACCCTGCAAGAGCACAGAGACACACACACATCACGGTATACTGTACGGTATGTGAGTTAAATCTACAGTGATTATTGTCTTGGCTTCGTAGTGTAGCCCTTACCAGAGCCTATATGTCTAATTTACTAACCTACGTACAATATTATTATGCGAGTCAAAATTACAAAGATAATGTATTGGCTCCATTACTCAGCCATAGTTTGGAGAGCTATTCCATCTTACCAGAGCATTTATACATACTACTGTTACAGATGGTGGAAAGATGTTATAGTTATAGATGTTGTAGAACTTACTCTTGCACCAGGAAGACCAGGCTCGCCAGGGCGACCAGGGTCACCGCCGGCTCCCTTAGGGCCAGACACGCCGCCGACTCCACGCTCGCCAGGGGCTCCCTGGATTAGGAGGAAAAAATGTGTGTTACTCAGTGGAGACGATCAATCAATCAAGTAATCAATCCAATAAATCAATCAACCCATCAATTAATCAATCAATCAACCCATCAATCAATCAACCCATCAATCAATCAAGCCATCAACCCACCAATCAATCAACCCATCAATCAATCAGCCAATCAACAAATCAATCAATCGATCAAGACAGATCTATCTCCACAGCCACTTCATATGAGGCTACAGTAGTACCTGTAATGTATTAGGAGGCTAAATGAACTGAAGACACTCTGAGGGGAGTGTCTGGCAGTGTGAAGCACTGAAATGTAAAGCCTGTCTGTTTGTCCCTAAACAAACCTCAACAGATCATTACATCTGTGTTCCTCTTTATCTTTTTGTGTCAGGGGGTAAGATAATTCACATCATATTGACATCAATGCTTGACTAAGTGAACATTTGACTTGAGTGGAAAGATCCACTATATCTGTCTCCACAGTCACTTCACATGAGGTTACCCTAGGCAAACACCCTCAGGCGGCAGGTAGCCTGGAGGGTAGGAGCATTGGGCAAGTAACTGGAAGTTTGAGCAGAGATCAAAATCTGTCATTCTGCCCTTGAGCAAGGCAGTTGCTCCCTGGGTGCTGATGACATGAATGTGGAAGACACATTTTGGTTGAATACATTCCGTTGGGCAACGGAAATCTCCCTTCTGAGGAGGGGGAAAAAGACAGGGGTCAATTGTCTTGAAATTAGAAAAGATTCCTTCTGACACATTCACCCAATGTAATGAATTAGGGTGAATAATATTTTATTTGGGATGTAATGAACCGCTTCCATTTGCAGTCTGAGACACTGGTGTCAGCTAGACTAGAGTTGGTGGTGAGGATGAGGTTGAGGTGACCTCTGGTGGTGAAATAGTAGAATTATAGATGATGCCAGTTTACTACACTGACACTAAGACTTGTGTCTAGACTTGACTGTTCATGCAGCATTTGTATTCTGGTCATGGAATTCTGAACGTGTCATGCGTCTACACCTACATGTAAATGTGTCTACCTTGTCCACAGTGTCCTGATTCCCTTTTCTCGCGGTATATTCAAATGCCAGTATGCATCCTACAAAAGGTGGAATAGGCTGATGGCAGTAGCTAATTACTGTAGCTAACTAGCCACCTAACCTCTGTAGCTAGCCAGGGAGCTAACCTCTGTAGCTAGCCAGCAAGCTAGCAAGCAACGCTAAAGAGAATGCATATAGTTTAGCATATCTACCCCCCCAAAATTCTAAATATTAGCTAGCTAGCTAGCTTTCATGAGGCCACCAAACAAGTTCCTCACATGCTAGGAACGTATTTGCTCCAACGTTATAATTAAAAGGTGCCTTTCGGTCCCAAAACATAAGTTTTCTGGAGACTTGTGGGAGGAGTGCTGATGAAGTCGACCACTTTATGGGCTTTCAGTAGCCTGATTCCGTCCAGACTGAGGAGAATTCCGCACACAATGCATCCCTGACCACCTCCTGAAGTTGTCAGCCAAATCTGAACACAATCAGAACAACAATGCGATCTTCGTATTCTGATAGTAGAAGTCGCATGTAAGTGTCAAGTGTAGACATGACCTAATAGGGGCTCTGTCTTTCTTTCTCACTTATCATTTTCTCTGTGATGCCTGGCTGTTCCAATATCGATGCGCTCCTAACAGAATATTCAGTCAGATTGGACAGTAATCGCCTGAAGGATTCCAATAAATTCTTGTGTTCAGAAAACGATGATGGAATGTCTTCACTACTACTCTAGTACAGAAGGGCATTTTCACACCATCACTTGGCTGTAGATATATAGATACATATAGTATATTACCCATGATCCTGTGGTGTTGAAATGCACAGATATGTCATTGCTGACCTGATGTCATAATAACCCAGAACCAATCTTGCGTGGTTAATGTTTATGTTAACAATCCATCACTCAAGAGACTGTTGCTGAAAAGTTATTACATATCTTATTTCCCCAGTCCTGCCAGTATTAGAGTAACATATTCAGTTGATCTGAATGTATACTTCCTGTTCATTTCCTGTACCATAGCACTTCGTTTCCCCTCCTTTAACGATAAGCCCCTCCCTTGGGACCATATTGTCATGGTGACACTCACCTTGGGACCAGCCAGACCATCCTGACCTGGGAAACCACGGTTACCAGGGGCACCCTAAACAAAGACAACAACAACAACAGGGTTAGAGGTCAGGAAGAAGAAAAAAAACAAATCAACATTTAACGCTAGGAGCGAGACTACAGTGTGTGATAAATGTAAAGTGACATGGACAGCCCTCTCTGTGACAGCCCTCTCTGGGACAGCACTCTCTGGGACAGCACTCTCTGGGACAGCACTCTCTGGGATAGCACTCTCTGGGACAGCCCTCTCTGGGACAGCACTCTCTGGGACAGCACTCTCTGGGACAGCACTCTCTGGGACAGCCCTCTCTGTGACAGCCCTCTCTGGGACAACCCTCTCTGGGACAACCCTCTCTGTGACAGCCCTCTCTGTGACAACCCTCTCTGTGACAACCCTCTCTGTGACAACCCTCTCTGTGACAACCCTCTCTGTGACAGCCCTCTCTGTGACAGCCCTCTCTGTGACAACCCTCTCTGTGACAACCCTCTCTGTGACAACCCTCTCTTGTACAGCCCTCTCTGTGACAACCCTCTCTGTGACAACCCTCTCTGTGACAACCCTCTCTGTGACAACCCTCTCTGTGACAACCCTCTCTTGGACAGCCCTCTCTGTGACAACCCTCTCTGTGACAACCCTCTCTGTGACAACCCTCTCTGTGACAACCCTCTCTGTGACAACCCTCTCTGTGACAGCCCTCTCTGTGACAACCCTCTCTGTGACAACCCTCTCTGGGACAACCCTCTCTGGGACAACCCTCTCTGTGACAACCCTCTCTGTGACAGCCCTCTCTGTGACAACCCTCTCTGGGACAACCCTCTCTGTGACAACCCTCTCTGTGACAACCCTCTCTTGGACAGCCCTCTCTGTGACAACCCTCTCTGTGACAACCCTCTCTGTGACAACCCTCTCTGGGACAACCCTCTCTGTGACAACCCTCTCTGGGACAACCCTCTCTGTGACAACCCTCTCTGTGACAACCCTCTCTGTGACAACCCTCTCTGTGACAACCCTCTCTGGGACAACCCTCTCTGGGACAACCCTCTCTGGGACAACCCTCTCTGTGACAACCCTCTCTGGGACAACCCTCTCTGGGACAACCCTCTCTGTGACAACCCTCTCTGGGACAACCCTCTCTGTGACAACCCTCTCTGGGACAACCCTCTCTGTGACAACCCTCTCTGTGACAACCCTCTCTGGGACAACCCTCTCTGTGACAACCCTCTCTGTGACAACCCTCTCTGTGACAGCCCTCTCTGTGACAGCCCTCTCTGTGACAACCCTCTCTGTGACAACCCTCTCTGTGACAACCCTCTCTGTGACAGCCCTCTCTGTGACAACCCTCTCTGTGACAACCCTCTCTGTGACAACCCTCTCTGTGACAACCCTCTCTTGGACAGCCCTCTCTGTGACAACCCTCTCTGTGACAACCCTCTCTGTGACAACCCTCTCTGTGACAACCCTCTCTGGGACAGCCCTCTCTGTGACAACCCTCTCTGTGACAACCCTCTCTGTGACAACCCTCTCTGGGACAACCCTCTCTGGGACAACCCTCTCTGTGACAACCCTCTCTGTGACAACCCTCTCTGGGACAACCCTCTCTGTGACAACCCTCTCTGTGACAACCCTCTCTGTGACAACCCTCTCTGGGACAACCCTCTCTGTGACAACCCTCTCTGTGACAACCCTCTCTGGGACAACCCTCTCTGGGACAACCCTCTCTGTGACAACCCTCTCTGTGACAACCCTCTCTGGGACAACCCTCTCTGTGACAACCCTCTCTGGGACAACCCTCTCTGGGACAACCCTCTCTGGGACAACCCTCTCTGGGACAACCCTCTCTGGGACAACCCTCTCTGGGACAACCCTCTCTGTGACAACCCTCTCTGGGACAACCCTCTCTGTGACAACCCTCTCTGTGACAACCCTCTCTGTGACAACCCTCTCTGGGACAACCCTCTCTGTGACAACCCTCTCTGTGACAACCCTCTCTGGGACAACCCTCTCTGGGACAACCCTCTCTGGGACAACCCTCTCTGGGACAACCCTCTCTGGGACAACCCTCTCTGTGACAACCCTCTCTGGGACAACCCTCTCTGGGACAACCCTCTCTGTGACAACCCTCTCTGGGACAACCCTCTCTGGGACAACCCTCTCTGTGACAACCCTCTCTGGGACAACCCTCTCTGGGACAACCCTCTCTGGGACAACCCTCTCTGGGACAGCCCACTGGGACAACCCTCTCTGTGACAACCCTCTCTGGGACAACCCTCTCTGGGACAACCCTCTCTGGGACAGCCCACTGGGACAACCCTCTCTGGGACAACCCTCTCTGGGACAACCCTCTCTGTGACAACCCTCTCTGTGACAACCCTCTCTGGGACAACCCTCTCTGGGACAACCCTCTCTGGGACAACCCTCTCTGGGACAACCCTCTCTGGGACAACCCTCTCTGTGACAACCCTCTCTGGGACAACCCTCTCTGGGACAGCCCACTGGGAGTGTAGCCGTCCATTTAATTTCCTCCTTTTTATGTCCAGGAAACACATTGTGCCACAACAAGTGGTTGGAATGATAGGTAGCGTTGTACGCCGACGGGGTGACAAGATGGGTGTCATGGGTGGTACTCACTCTCTCTCCGGGAGGTCCGAGAGGTCCAGCAGCGCCAGGCTCTCCTCTGGGTCCCCTCTTCCCCTCCTCTCCTGCAGGGCCAAGGGCTCCTTGGGGACCCGCGGGTCCCTTCACAAACACAACAGGATGTTAGTAATCACATGTAATATCCATCATCCAAAAATAGATTTAGATTTAGAAATAGATTTCACTAAGAAGGGATAAAAACTGTTCAAGTATATGCTGATTTTAGGTGAAGTTCTGTTGTGTTATCATTTGCTTCCAGAAAGTATTTACCAAGCCGCAGACATCTTACTTAACTAATGATAACACAACAGAACTTCACCTAACATCAGCAGACATCTTTAACGAAGCAAAGTTGTCTCTCAATCTTTGGGGCGTTTCTCATTTTTTATAATGAATGATGAGGATAAATATGCATTCTTTACTTTCTTTTAGAAACTACCATAAAATGTTTAAAATTATGTCGCTTGCCTGGTCCTTAGTAGGTCTAATGTTAGATTGTTGAGAGGTAACAAACCAACAGGGCCCCCGTGTGGCTTAGTTACAAACTCTGTTACAATCTGGAAGCAATCTGGGATGCTCTCCATTCTGTCTATGAGATTCATGGGGCATTATAAACTCTTGGACATTATCCAGTATTTTGAGAGATTACTTAGCTATCAGAGACTGAAAGAGAGAGAGGAGGAAGAGAGAAAGAGAGAGAGAGAGAGAGAGAGAGAGAGAGAGAGAGAGAGAGAGAGAGAGAGAGAGAGAGCCTTGACTATGTACAGACTCAGTGAGCATAGCCTTGCTATTGAGAAAGGCCGCCGTAGGCAGATCTGGCTCTCAAGAGAAGACAGGCTATGTGCACACTGCCCACAAAATGAGGTGGAAACTGAGCTGCACTTCCTAACCTCCTGCCAAATGTATTACCATATTTGAGACACATATTTCCCTCAGATTACACAACAAATCCATATCTACTGGGTGAAATACCACAGTGTGACATCACAGCAGCAAGATGTGTGACCTGTTGCCACAAGAAAAGGTCAACCAGTGAAGAACAAACACCATTGTAAATACAACCCATATTTATGTTTATTTATTTTCCCTTTCGTACTTTAACTATTTGCACATCATTACAACACATAATATGACATTTAAAATGTCTTTATTCTTTTGGAACTTGTGTGAGCGTAATATTTACTGTTCACTTTTTATTGTTTATTTAATAATACTCACAATCTCTCCCTTGGGTCCAGCTTCACCCTTGAAACCTGGGATACCGGGGTCACCCTAGAGAGAAAGACAAATAAGACATGGGTCATTATTAGACCTTCAACATTCTGAAATCTTTTGACAAGGAAGTCAGATTACAACCATTCCCTCCACTGGAGGTATATATTATTAGCCTTTGAAATGCAAACTGAATCATGCTGCATTACAATATATTATTATATTACATATACCTCGTATCATCCCTGACATTCATTATACATTACAACAGTTTTGACGTACAGATGTTCCCTTTGGTCCGAGAGGCCCAGTGGCTCCCTGGGGTCCTGGAGGGCCACGGGGTCCAGGGAAGCCAGGCGCGCCAGCGATACCAGGAGCACCCTATGGTAGAGTGATAGATAGGACACTGGTCAATATCAATCACGGACCAATCAATCATCACACTGAAATGATCATGTGTGATAGTGGAAGGGAACACTAAACATTCAATCAACACCGTGATATTGAGATCTGAAAAGAAGAAGTAGTGATGTGTTTACTGTAGCTTGTAGATCAATGAGGAAAAAATCTATAACTTTATCTAAGGAGGTTTCTGGACATAGATCCATTTCTTCAATGTTACATGAGTTAGTGGGTGGAGCATGTGGGAGAGGTCCTGAAGCTAGAGACATGCCTGGACATCCAGCACCAAGTACCATTTGCAGTCTGCTTGACTATTATGTAAGGGATAGGTGTGTGTGTGTGTGTGTGTGTGTGTGTGTGTGTGTGTGTGTGTGTGTGTGTGTGTGTGTGTGTGTGTGTGTGTGTGTGCATGTCTGGCCCCAGGTCTGGTCTACTCAGCCATAACTAACTCAAAGCGACATATATCACACCTGACTGATTCTCATCTAAATGATTATAATGGCTTCTTGATTGTGTTACAGGGAAAGTTAAGACCGAGAGCTTTTCCTAACCACGTCACCTGACCAGATAAATAGAAAAACTCCTGGTTAGGGCACACGAAAAGGAAATGCAAAAACTACTGACTCACGGTAATGGAGATGAGATCGACAATCTTTTTTTTTCAGGGTCAAAGGTGGGTTTGATAATGTGGGAGTGACTATTTATTTGTATTTATTTTATTTAACTAGGTAAGTCAGATAAGAACAAATTCTTATTTACAATGACAGCCTACCCCGGATGATGCTGGTCCAATTGTGCGCCGTCCTATGGGACTCCCAATCACGGCTGGATGTGATACAGCTTGGATTGGAACCAGGGACTGTAGTGAGGCACTGAGATGCAGTGCCTTAGACTACTGCGCCACTCGGAGCTAATTCTCTTTAGTTTTCAGACTGAACTAGTGGACTAGGCTAGTCACAAGCGTTCACATTTCGTTTGGAGAGAATCTCTGTAACACTTTACTTTTAGCCTGCAGGTGCATTATAATGCTTTATAACCTGTAATAGTAATATATGAGACTTTATAATGTCCTATAATAAGGCTTACATTTTGTAGATTTCATATAGTGTATGAAAACTCAGGGCCATCTCTGGTTATCTCTGGAGATATCCTAGTGGTTTAGATATGACCTCCATTCATCATCCATATTCCACCTAGAAGCACTGACAGATCCCACACATTACTCAACTCTAATAAAAACATACTTCAGGCATAACATTTTATTAGACTTAATTGGAGACAACCCTCAAACCCTGCTCGTACTGTGGAGATGGACTGTCTTTAGTTACACTGATAGAAGTCTGCAGGCGTAGTGTGAGAACAGCAGTGTAGGACTATACGATACAGAGACAGAGGACAGAGGAAGGGAGGGAGACAGGAGAAGAGGAGAGGTTGTCCAGGAGACTCACAGCTGATCCTTTAGCTCCACCAATACCATCAGTACCAGGGTTACCCTGTAGGGAAGAACAGACTAATTAGAATGATCATTACATCCGTGTATATAGCCATTTTTAAAAAACAATCTTACATCATAAGCCTATGACAAGGACACAGAGTGTTTCCTGTTCAAGTCACATTGTCAGGGAAAAATTCAGCTCCCTAGTCATATGACTTGGACCACTGACACAGAGGGGACACTGTCATATGGGGACACTGTCATACTGGGACACTGTCATACTGGGACACTGTTTTACAGGGACACTGTTTTGTGGGGACACTGTTTTCTTGGGACACTCACAGAAGCGCCGGCGGGTCCGGGAGATCCAGGGGTTCCTGACTCTCCACGTGGTCCCTGGGCGCCCTCAGGTCCACGAGCACCGGTGGGGCCAGCTTCTCCCTGGAGAGAGACAATCAATCAATCAAATGGTCTATCAAACATCAATAAATCAAACAATAAATGAAATCGATCCAATCAAGCAATTGATCAATAATCTATTGAAGTGTACTGTTTTAATATTATCGTAAAGAATCTTAAAAAACTGAAACTATGTGCAAAATAAACTAGGTGCAGATTTGGTTCAGATGGATAAGAATTGATTGTCAAATAAACACATCCATAAGAATTAAAGTGTTGAAATCTTGTAAAATAAAGTCACAAGTGTTTATTCTTAATTTAATTTAGTAAAAGCCCAAATAGGTAAATATTAATATTAAGAATGTATAAAGTCGAACTACTTTTATTGGAAGACAAATTAAATTAAGAATAAAATATTGTAAGCATTTGGAGAGAAACAATTAGAAACCCTACTTATGACTCAATTAAATGAACCTTAGCTTTCAAATAAAAGTAATTTAATAACGGGCAGTAGCCAGATCCAAGTGTATAATGGTTTCCAGGTCTACTGGTCTAATAAAATAGAATGAGGAGAGTTATCCTGACTCACTCAAGTATTATTGTCAGACAAGGCTATACGCCCTTACTACCGACCACAGCCAATCATTGCACTGCATAGTGAGGTCATAGCCTTTGGGAAACTGGGTGAATGAAATTCCTAACTGTCTATGGTGTTCTATACAACATGACATGATATATACTGTATGTGTTTATAAGGGTGGTGGAGAGGTCGGCACTTCCCCTCCCTGATATCCTAGTGTACATAGGCTGCATGTGGGGACACATGGAAACACGTAATACGCCTTTCCTTTATACAATATGTATTTGTTTAATGTTTTTTTTTAACCTTTATTTAACCAGGTAGGCTAGTTGAGAACAAGTTCTCATTTACAACTGCAACCTGGCAGTTTATGTATATAGCCTACTGTGTATATTTGAGTCATTCAAACAAATACACATATTAGAAATAGATGGCTTTGGGTCTCTTGAATGTTAAGGTTCAGGGTAGGCTATAGAAAACGGACCTGGGTTCAAAAAGTATTTGAAATGTTTTTTAGTTTTTTTTACTTTAGAGTGCCATATGGGATTTGAAAGATTCATTCAAATACGATTGGACCCCAGGACTGATAGGAAGCAAGCTAAAGGTATATATATATGGTTCAACATATATGCTTCTATAAGTGGAGCGCAACAAGAATAAACAGGATGACCACTTGAACTGTTTCTACGTTTCTAGAGGTTTCTAGAGGAAACACTGTCGTTTACACACCAGGTGGTTTTTGTAACATTAGCCACCCACACACACAGTCACACATGCATGCAGACACGGTTCCCCGCGTGCACACACACACATGCAGGCAAGCATGCTCTCTCTCACGTACGCACACACACACACACACAGTCGCACAAAAGCCCCCAGATCATTTGGCATCTACAGGAGTATTCAACCCCCTTTACATTTTCCACGTTTTCTTTTATTACAAAGTGGGATTAAATTGATTAAATTGTCTTTTTTTGTCAACAATCTACACAAAGTACTCTGTCAAAATGGGGGGAAAATGATATTTTCTTAAAAAAATAAAAATAATTGGTAAATCAATAATATATCTCGATTAAATAAGTATTTAACCCCCTGCGTCAATACATGTTAGAAACACCTTTGGCAACAACTATAGCTGTGAGTCTTTCTGGGTAAGTCTCTAAGAGCTTTGCACACCTGCATTGTACAATATTTGCCCATCATTTCTGTATTCTTCAAGCTCTGTCAAGTTGGTTATTGATCATTGCTAGACAACCATTTTCAAGTCTTGCCATAGATTTTCAAGCAGATTTGAGTGAAAACTGTAAGTAGGCCACTCAGGAACATTCAATGTCGTCTTGTTAAGCAACTCCAGTGTATATTTGGCCTTGTGTTTTAGGATATTATCCTGCTGAAAGGTGAATTCGTCTTCCAGTGTCTGGTGGAAAGCAGACTATGCCAGGTTTTCCTCTAGGATTTTGCCTGTGCATAGCTCTATTCCGTTTATTTTCATCCTAAAAACCTTCTAGTCCTTGCCGATGACAGGGCATACCCATAACAAGACACAGTAGTACTCAGAGATGTGTTGTGCTGGATTTGCCCCAAATATAATGCAAACTTAATGAAGACAAAAAGTTAATTTCTTTGCAACATTCTTTGCAGTATTACTTTAGTGCAGGGGTACTCAACTCTTACCCTACGAGGTCCGGAGCCTGCTGTTTTTCTGTTCTACCTGATAATTAATTGCACACACATGGTGTCCCAGGTCTAAATCAGTCCCTGGTTAGGGGAGAACAATTAAATAATGCAGTGGAACTGGCTTCAAAGTCCAGAGTTGAGTTTGAGGGATTTAGTGTGTTGTTGATCCATACTCAGGTTTCTCCTATCACAGCCATTAAACTGTGTAACTGTTTTAAAATGACTAATTCACCATGCTCAAAGGGATATTCAGTGTCTGCTTTTTATTTATTTTTTACCAATATACCAATCTGTGCCCTTCTTTGCGAGGCATTGGAAAATCTCTGGTCTTTGTGGTTGAATATGTTCTTGAAATTCACTACCCGACTGAGGGACCTTACAGATAATTCTTTGTGTGGGGTACCCAGAACAGTGCGTCCAATAGCTGAATCTTTAAAAGATGTTCCATGACTGGGAGACTGAGAGGGACAACAGAGGAAAGTGAAACCAGCAGTAAAACACACACACACACACACACACACACACACACACACACACACACACACACACACACACACACACACACACACACACACACACACACACACACACACACACACACACAGTCTGGCCTGTCGGCTCACCATTCAGCAGGACTCAGTCCTAAGCAAGTGGAGAGAAGGAAATAAAACAGCCCACCTCCCAAACCCCCTCTCTCAGATGGAGGAAAATAGGTTTTAGTTTCAGAGCACTTTTCTAACGCTGCCTTCTCCGGTTTGACCTCTTTCACTCTTTCTTCAGCTTACGTTTTAAAAAAAAGAAGATATTTCTGAACTGAACTCCACCATTTTCTCTCTAGCCCTTTTACACGAACAGTACCCAATGTACAGTTGCATCTTAGTTTGTACCCATCCTTATACTCTAAAATAATGTATTTGTACAAAAGAATCCTTCATTGACGTACCCCTGGGTTTATATGGCTAAGTCACAAAACCGTAACTTTCCAGACACAGAGATAAAAGGACAGTGACATACCTTAGAACCTGGAGAGCCGGGGAAGCCTGGGGCACCAGATGGTCCAACTGGGCCCTACAGAGAGAGAAAGAGAGAGGAGAGAGTGGAGGGGAGGGGGGGGGGGGAAGGTGGGGGCAGAGGAAAGAGGTGAAAGAAAGGAGGGGTAGAGGGAGGAGATGGGAGTGAGTCAACAAACACTACTGCCACAGTGAGGGCATTCAGGTGTATTGCAGCAATGCTTAGATTTCTGCTGAAACGTACAGTGTACTGTACAGTATCAAGTGAAATTAAATAATGAATAAAACTACATTGCAATAATACTTACAGGAGGACCAGCAGGGCCGGGCAGACCGTCATTACCACGAGCACCCTAGACAGGAGAAAGACAAGATACTGTCACCACACAGCAGAGAACCAGCTCCATAACGCTTATTGTCAAGTACTGATCACTGGAATGACACTGCATTATTCTTCAGAGACAGAAAGTTCTAGACAGGTTGTAGATAGAGTTCTAGACATGGTTCTAGTATGTTCTAGACATGGTTCTAGTATAAGTACTAGTATGAGTTCCAGACACGGTTCTAGTATGAGATCTAGACATGGTTCTAGCATGAGTTCTAGACATGGTTCTAGCATGAGTTCTAGACATGGTTATAGTATGAGTTCTAGACATGGTTCTAGAATGAGTTCTAGTATGAGTTCTAGTATGAGTTATTGACAGGGAGTTATAGTATGAGTTCTAGTATGAGTTCTAGTATGAGTTCCAGACATGGTTCTCGTATGAGTTCTAGACATGGTCTAGTATGAGTTCTAGCATGAGTTCTAGACATGGATCTAGTATGAGTTATAGCATGAGTTCTAGACATGGTCATAGAATGAGTTCTAGTACGAGTTACAGTATGAGTTATAGTAAGAGTTCTATACATGGTTCTAGTATGAGTTCTAGAATGAGTTCTAGACATGGTTCTAGTATGAGTTCTAGACATGGTTCTAAAATGAGTTCTAGTATGAGTTCTAGTATGAATTCTTGACATGGTTCTAAAATGAGTCCTAGTATGAGTTCTAGACACGGCTCTAGTATGAGTTCTAGTCTGAGCTCTAGACATGTTTCTAGAATGAGTTCTAGTCTGAGCTCTAGACATGGTTCTAGAATGAGTTCTAGTATGAGTTCTAGACATGGTTCTAGTATGAGATCTAGTATGAGTTCTAGACATGGTTCTAGAATGAATTCTAGTATGAGTTCTAGACATGGTTCTAGAATGAGTTCTAGTATGAGTTTTAGTATGAGTTCTAGACATGGTTCTAGTATGAGATCTAGTATGAGTTCTAGACATGGTTCTAGAATGAATTCTAGTATGAGTTCTAGACATGGTTCTAGAATGAGTTCTAGTATGAGTTCTAGTATGAGTTCTTGACAGGGAGTTCTAGTATGAGTTCTAGTATGAGTTCCAGACATGGTTCTCGTATGAGTTCTAGACATGGTTCTAGTATGAGTTCTAGCATGAGTTCTAGACATGGTTCTAGTATGAGTTATAGCATGAGTTCTAGACATGGTCATAGAATGAGTTCTAGTACGAGTTACAGTATGAGTTCTAGTATGAGTTATAGTAAGAGTTCTATACATGGTTCTAGTATGAGTTCGAGAATGAGTTCTAGACATGGTTCTAGTATGAGTTCTAGACATGGTTCTAAAATGAGTTCTAGTATGAGTTTTAGTATGAGTTCTAGACATGGTTCTAAAATGAGTCCTAGTATGAGTTCTAGACACGGCTCTAGTATGAGTTCTAGTCTGAGCTCTAGACATGGTTCTAGAATGAGTTCTAGTATGAGTTCTAGACATGGTTCTAGAATGAGTTCTAGTATGAGTTCTAGACATGGTTCTAGAATGAGTTCTAGTATGAGTTCTAGACATGGTTCTAGAATGAGTTCTAGTATGAGTTCTAGACATGGTTCTAGTATGAGTTCTAGCATGAGTTCTAGACATGGTTCTAGTATTAGTTATACTATGAGTTCTAGACATGGTTCTAGTATGAGTTCTAGACATGGTTCAGGTATGAGTTCTAGTGTGAGTTCTAGTATGAGTTCTAGTATGAGTTCTAGTAGGAGTTCTAGACATGGTTCTAGAATGAGTTCTAGACATGGTTCTAGAATGAGTTCAAGACAGGAAGTTCTAGTATGAGTTCTAGATATGGAGTTCAGGACAGGGCACTGTAATGAGTGTTCTAGGCCAGGGAAAGGTACTTACAGCAGCTCCAGAGGGACCGGGGCGACCTCTCTCACCGGGCAGACCACGTGGTCCCTTTAGAGAGGGAGAGAAAACGAGAGGTGCAGAGGTTACAGTCACAAACAGTCAACAGTATCACATGTAGATCTCATAGCCTATGTGCCATAGATATTCAATGTGTGGCAGATCTATTTCACAGTATTTCTACTCTACTACATACACCACATATGATGTCACATTGTAATGTGTCTGACAGATATCAGTTATCTGACAGGTATCAGTTATCTGACAGGTATCAGTTGTCTGACAGGTATCAGTTGTCTGACAGGTATCAGGTATCAGTTGTCTGACAGGTATCAGGTATCAGTTGTCTGACAGGTATCAGTTATCTGACAGGTATCAGGTATCTGACAGGTATCAGTTATCTGACAGGTATCAGTTATCTGACAGGTATCAGTTATCTGACAGGTATCAGTTGTCTGACAGGTATCAGTTATCTGACAGGTATCAGTTATCTGACAGGTATCAGGTGTCTGACAGGTATCAGTTATCTGACAGGTATCAGTTGTCTGACAGGTATCAGTTGTCTGACAGGTATCAGTTATCTGACAGTATCAGTTGTCTGACAGGTATCAGGTATCAGTTGTCTGACAGGTATCAGGTATCAGTTGTCTGACAGGTATCAGTTATCTGACAGGTATCAGGTATCTGACAGGTATCAGTTATCTGACAGGTATCAGTTATCTGACAGGTATCAGTTATCTGACAGGTATCAGTTGTCTGACAGGTATCAGTTATCTGACAGGTATCAGTTATTTGACAGGTATCAGTTATCTGACAGTATCAGTTATCTGACAGGTATCAGGTATCAGTTGTCTGACAGGTATCAAGTTATCTGACAGGTATCAGGTATCTGACAGGTATCAGTTATCTGACAGGTATCAGTTATCTGACAGGTATCAGTTATCTGACAGGTATCAGTTATCTGACAGGTATCAGGTATCTGACAGGTATCAGTTATCTGACAGGTATCAGGTATCTGACAGGTATCAGGTATCTGACAGGTATCAGTTGTCTGACAGGTATCAGTTATCTGACAGGTATCAGGTATCTGACAGGTATCAGTTATCTGACAGGTATCAGTTATCTGACAGGTATCAGGTATCTGACAGGTATCAGTTATCTGACAGGTATCAGGTATCTGACAGGTATCAAGTTATCTGACAGGTATCAGTTATCTGACAGGTATCAGGTATCTGACAGGTATCCATCTGTGCTCACCATGGGTCCGGGAGCGCCATTCTCACCAGGCGCACCAGACTCCCCCTAGAACAGAGAAGAGTCATTCAATTAGTAGGAGGAGGGGTTTGTGTTTTAGAGGTGGTCAGAATGGTAGGTAAACAGGTATCACAACATGACAGACAAAAAAAGGCAAAGTAGGATATCTGTGAGATTAGAATGACTTGAGAGAGATAGAGGATGCTGATGTTGAGTCCTTCCTACCTTAGAACCAGCAGCTCCACCCTCTCCCTTGAGCCCATCAAGACCTGGATAACCCTGGAAAGAGGAGATACAGACAATATCATGAGTACAGGACTGGGAACCAAGTCTTTACTGTCACATTGACTGGGCAATGCAGTTGCTCACAGCAGTATAACAATGACAAACACATACACGTTCACTAAAAGTAGGTAAACAGGAAAGAACACATTTGAAGATGACATATTATATATTGTATATTATCACTACTATGACATCACTCACTCTATGCCCTTTGATTCCAGGCAGACCGGGTGTTCCTGGGAATCCACGAGTTCCCTGTTGTAGAGAAGAGAAAACAAGAGACAGGGGAAGATAGAAAGAGGAGAGATTAGAGACAATGGAATGGTTATTCCGTTTTTCTCCAGATCTGCTTTCCTGCTCTGGTCTAGTCTGGTTTGGAGCCAGACATATGATGGTCAAGGGGCAGAAGGCCAGAGGGCCAGAGAGACAGATGACATGAGGGAGGATTTAGTAGAGAACTCTCTTCCTCTTTTGTCTGACTGAATCATCTTGGAGAGTCTTCTAACTGGACTGTATCTGACTGAATGATCTTAGAGAGTCTTCTAACTGGACTGTATCTGACTGAATCATCTTAGAGAGTCTTCTAACTGGACTGTATCTGACTGAATCATCTTGGAGAGTCTTCTAACTGGACTGTATCTGACTGAATCATCTTAGAGAGTCTTCTAACTGGACTGTATCTGACTGAATCATCTTGGAGAGTCTTCTAACTGGACTGTATCTGACTGAATCATCTTGGAGAGTCTTCTAACTGGACTGTATCTGACTGAATCATCTTGGAGAGTCTTCTAACCGGACTGTATCTGACTGAATCATCTTAGAGAGTCTTCTAACTGGACTGTATCTGACTGAATCATCTTAGAGAGTCTTCTAACTGGACTGTGTCTGACTGAATCATCTTGGAGAGTCTTCTAACTGGACTGTATCTGACTGAATCATCTTGGAGAGTCTTCTAACTGGACTGTGTCTGACTGAATCATCTTAGAGAGTCTTCTAACTGGACTGTATCTGACTGAATCATCTTGGAGAGTCTTCTAACTGGACTGTATCTGACTGAATCATCTTAGAGAGTCTTCTAACTGGATTGAATCTGACTGAATCATCTTAGAGAGTCTTCTAACTGGACTGTATCTGACTGAATCATCTTAGAGAGTCTTCTAACTGGACTGTATCTGACTGAATCATCTTAGAGAGTCTTCTAACTGGACTGTATACTTCTCTTGTCTGCTTGAACGATCAAATCAAATCAAATCAAATGGTATTAGTCACATGCACCGAATACAACAGGTGTAGACCTTACATGAAATGCTTACTTACGAGCCCCTAACCAACAATGCAGTTTAAATAAAAATTGTTGTGTGTACAACTGTAATAACTAAGTCAGCATGAATAGGAAGTGAGATAAATTGAGTGTAGATAAATGAACAGATAAATGAACATATAAATGAAGAGATAGTGAAGAGATAATGAAACCATACCTGAGGACCAGAAGGTCCACGATCACCACCTTTGCCGGGTTTGCCAGCCTCACCCTTTAGCAGAGAGAAAGAGACAGAGAGGAAGGGAGAGAGAGAAAGAGACAGAGAGGAAGGGAGAGAGAGGAGGGGACAGAGAGGAAGGGAGAGAGAGAAAGAGACAGAGAGGAGGGGAGAGAGAGGATGGGAGAGAGAGAAAGAGACAGAGAGGAGGGGACAGAGTGGAAGAGACAGAGAGGAAGAGACAGAGAGGAAGAGACAGAGAGGAGGGGACAGAGAGGAAGAGACAGAGAGGAGGGGACAGAGAGGAAGAGACAGAGAGGAAGAGACAGAGAGGAAGAGACAGAGAGGAAGAGACAGAGAGGAAGAGACAGAAAGGAAGAGACAGAGAGGAGGGGACAGAGAGGAAGAGACAGAGAGGAAGAGACAGAGAGGAAGAGACAGAGAGGAGGGGACAGAGAGGAAGAGACAGAGTGGAAGGGACAGAGAGGAAGAGACAGAGAGGAAGAGACAGAGTGGAAGAGACAGAAAGGAAGAGACAGAGAGGAAGGGACAGAGAGGAAGAGACAGAGAGGAGGGGACAGAGAGGAGGGGACAGAAAGGAAGAGACAGGGAGAGAGACAGAGAGGAAGAGACAGAGAGAAAGGGACAGAGAGGAAGAGACAGAGAGGAAGAGACAGAGAGGAAGAGACAGAGAGGAAGAGACAGAGAGGAGGGGACAGAGAGGAGGGGACAGAGAGGAGGGGACAGAGAGGAAGAGACAGAGAGGAGGGGACAGAGAGGAAGAGACAGAAAGGAAGAGACAGAGAGAAAGGGACAGAGAGGAAGAGACAGAGAGGAGGGGACAGAGAGGAAGAGACAGAGAGAAAGGGACAGAGAGGAAGAGACAGAGAGGAAGAGACAGAGAGGAGGGGACAGAGAGGAAGAGACAGAAAGGAAGAGACAGAGAGGAGGGGACAGAGAGAAAGGGACAGAAAGGAAGAGACAGAGAGGATGGGAGAGAGAGAAAGAGACAGAGAGGAGGGGACAGAGAGGATGGGAGAGAGAGAAAGAGACAGAGAGGAGGGGACAGAGAGGAAGAGACAGAGAGGAGGGGACAGAGAGAAAGAGACATAGAGGAGGGGACAGAGAGAAAGAGACAGAGAGGAGGGGACAGAGAGGAAGAGACAGAGAGGAAGGGACAGAGAGGAGGGGACAGAGAGGAGGGGACAGAGAGGAAGAGACAGAGAGGAAGAGACAGAGAGGAAGAGACAGAGAGGAAGAGACAGAGAGGAGGGGAGGGAGAAGAGGGCTATTAGATCAGTTAGTTGTCTGTGATGTAAATAAAATTAAAATAAAAAACATTACATGTATAGTAAAAACTAAATATAGATCAATAAAATAAAATAAAAAAGTTTTGATCATTCACAATTTATTGTTACGATAATATTTTTTTACAAGCCACACTCTTGAAATAGACATTTCAGATTGAAATTCAATTAGCAAACAGTGCCTCCTGATGGTCACTGATAAATTACTAGTCGGCCAGTCAGCTGCCACCCAGTGGCTGAATGGCAGAACTGCAGTTTCAATATTTATTTTTCACTTGTTTCAATCAAATCAAATCAAATGTTATTGGTCACATACACATGGCTAGCAGATGTTAATGGGAGTGTAGCGAAATGCTTGTGCTTCTAGTTCCAACAGTGCAGTAATATCTAACAAGTAATCTAACAATTCCCCAACAACTACCTTATACACACAAATCTAAAGGGGTGAATGAGAATAAGTACATATAAATATATGGATAAGCGATGGCCAAGCGGCATAGGCAAGGTGCAATAGATGGTATGAAATACAGTATATACACATGATATGAGTAATGTAAGATATATAAACATTATTAAATCGTTTCTAATCATCTCTATCAGATGATGATAGTGGGGATGATATACAGTACACAGGGACAGACCACTGAGGACAGATTACTGGGGACAGTTCTGATTATAATATTCATATTATGACCATGATCAAATTTGTACATGTGGCTGTTAAAGGTGTGACAATATTGGTGTGGGAGAGGTGTGGATGGGCACAATTTGGGCAATAGTGATAACACATGAACTTTACATGAGGAGTGATTGGCCAGATGGACTGTAGACAAACCACATTTACATTTTAGTCATTTGGCAGACACTCTTATCCAGAGCGACTTACAGTAGTGAATACATACATTTCATACCACACATTTTTTTTTTTTGTACTGGCCCCCCATGGGAATCAAACCCACAACCCTGGCATTGCACACACCATGCTGGCATTGCAAACACCATGCTCTACCAACTGAGCCACAGGGAATCCAATGGGGATAGGTGACTGTGAGGGAACAGCATGATGAGGGCCAGGAGATTTTCCTGACCCTGTAACATCATCACCAAGAAAAACTCCTGGCCCTAGTTATGAGGACATTTCTATGTGAGGGGGAATTATTTAGGACAGTGTACGAACAGTGAATGATTTTCACTTTATAGTACTTTTGTATTGTTATTTTATTGGTGTAAACGTACTGTCAACATTCTACCAATCGACAACAGTCAGTGTGGATGGGTGGGGGAGATCAATGGAAACAGTGTGGAGGGTGGGGGAGATCAATGGATACAGTGTGGAGGGTGGGGGAGATCAATGGATACAGTGTGGAGGGTGGGGGAGATCAATGGAAACAGTGTGGAGGGTGGGGGAGATCAATGGATACAGTGTGGAGGGTGGGGGAGATCAATGGATACAGTGTGGAGGGTGGGGGAGATCAATGGATACAGTTTGGAGGGTGGGGGAGATCAATGGATACAGTGTGGAGGGTGGGGGAGATCAATGGATACAGTGTGGAGGGTGGGGGAGATCAATGGAAACAGTATGGAGGGTGGGGCAGATCAATGGAAACAGTGTGGAGGGTGGGGGAGATCAATGGATACAGTGTGGAGGGTGGGGGAGATCAATGGAAACAGTATGGAGGGTGGGGCAGATCAATGGAAACAGTGTGGAGGGTGGGGGAGATCAATGGATACAGTGTGGAGGGTGGGGGAGATCAATGGAAACAGTATGGAGGGTGGGGGAGATCAATGGATACAGTATGGAGGGTGGGGGAGATCAATGGCTACAGCGTGGAGGGTGGGGGAGATCAATGGATACAGTGTGGAGGGTGGGGGAGATCAATGGAAACAGTATGGAGGGTGGGGGAGATCAATGGAAACAGTGTGGAGGGTGGGGGAGATCAATGGATACAGTGTGGAGGGTGGGGGAGATCAATGGAAACCGTATGGAGGGTGGGGGAGATCAATGGAAACAGTATGGAGGGTGGGGGAGATCAATGGAAACAGTATGGAGGGTGGGGGAGATCAATGGAAACAGTGGGGGGGGTGGGGGAGATCAATGGAAACAGTATGGAGGGTAGGGGAGATCAATGGAAACCGTGTGGATGGGTGGGGGAGATCAATGGAAACCGTGTGGAGGGTGGGGGAGATCAATGGAAACAGTGTGGAGGGTGGGGGAGATCAATGGAAACAGTATGGAGGGTGGGGGAGATCAATGGATACAGTATGGAGGGTGGGGGAGATCAATGGATACAGAGTGGAGGGTGGGGGAGATCAATGGATACAGTGTGGAGGGTGGGGGAGATCAATGGAAACAGTATGGAGGGTGGGGCAGATCAATGGAAACAGTGTGAAGGGTGGGGGAGATCAATGGATACAGTGTGGAGGGTGGGGGAGATCAATGGAAACAGTATGGAGGGTGGGGCAGATCAATGGAAACAGTGTGGAGGGTGGGGGAGATCAATGGATACAGTGTGGAGGGTGGGGGAGATCAATGGAAACAGTATGGAGGGTGGGGAGATCAATGGATACAGTATGGAGGGTGGGGGAGATCAATGGCTACAGCGTGGAGGGTGGGGGAGATCAATGGATACAGTGTGGAGGGTGGGGGAGATCAATGGAAACAGTATGGAGGGTGGGGGAGATCAATGGAAACAGTAATGAGGGTGGGGGAGATCAATGGATACAGTGTGGAGGGTGGGGGAGATCAATGGAAACCGTATGGAGGGTGGGGGAGATCAATGGAAACAGTATGGAGGGTGGGGGAGATCAATGGAAACAGTATGGAGGGTGGGGGAGATCAATGGAAACAGTGGGGGGTGGGGGAGATCAATGGAAACAGTATGGAGGGTAGGGGAGATCAATGGAAACCGTGTGGATGGGTGGGGGAGATCAATGGAAACCGTGTGGAGGGTGGGGGAGATCAATGGAAACAGTGTGGAGGGTGGGGGAGATCAATGGAAACAGTGTGGAGGGTGGGGGAGATCAATGGAAACAGTGTGGAGGGTGGGGGAGATCAATGGAAACAGTATGGAGGGTAGGGGAGATCAATGGAAACCGTGTGGATGGGTGGGGAGATCAATGGAAACAGTATGGAGGGTGGGGGAGATCAATGGAAACAGTGTGGAGGGTAGGGGAGATCAATGGAAACAGTGGGATGGGTGGGGGAGATCAATAGAAACAGTGTGTGTCATGTCATTTGGCTCTGCTTTCTTTGAGACTTGTATTAGTCTCCTGCATCAGACACATCCTCAATAGCCTGCGGAGGTTACACTTGTGTGTGTGATAGTGAAAGTGGCAGTAGTTCTACTTACATCATCTCCAGGTTTACCAGAGGGTCCAGGTGGACCACGGGGACCCAACGGGCCCTGTCAGGAGAGAACAGAGACAGTTAGTCAGATAGACAGACCATGAGGCCTTGTCAGGAGAGAAGAGAACAGAGACAGTTAGTCAGAACAGACAGACCCAAGGGGCCCTGTCAGGAGGGAAGAGAGAAGACAGTCAGATAGACAGACCATGAGGCCCTGTCAGGAGAGAAGAGAGAAGACAGTTAGTCAGATAGACAGACCGTGAGGCCCTGTCAGGAGAGAAGAGAAGAGAGAAGACAGTTAGTCAGATAGACAGACCATGAGGCCCTGTCAGGAGAGAAGAGAAGAGAGAAGACAGTTAGTCAGATAGACAGACCGTGAGGCCCTGTCAGGAGGGAAGAGAACAGAGAAGACAGTCAGATAGACAGACCATGAGGCCCTGTCAGGAGGGAAGAGAACAGAGAAGACAGTTAGTCAGATAGACAGACCATGAGGCCCTGTCAGGAGGGAAGAGAACAGAGAAGACAGTTAGTCAGATAGACAGACCATGAGGCCCTGTCCGGAGGGAAGAGAACAGAGAAGACAGTCAGATAGACAGACCATGAGGCCCTGTCAGGAGGGAAGAGAAGAGAGAAGACAGTCAGATAGACAGACCATGAGGCCCTGTCAGGAGGGAAGAGAACAGAGAAGACAGTTAGTCAGATAGACAGACCATGAGGCCCTGTCAGGAGGGAAGAGAACAGAGAAGACAGTTAGTCAGATAGACAGACCATGAGGCCCTGTCAGGAGGACCTAAACCAATAGAGGGCAGCACTGTAGAGGTCATACACGTTATACACCACAGTGACAGGGTAGACGGAGTGTGTGTGTGCGTAAACGTGTGTGTGTGTGTGTGTGTGTCTGTGTGTGTGTGTGTCGTAAAGGCATTTCCCTCTCTAATTAACAAGCACCCCTGGCTGAGAACGTCCTCATGACAGCCACTCTCAGGTAACTCTGGGTCTTCCTTTTATGTGGTCGGTCCAGTTTCATCATAGCGCTTGATGGTTTTGCTACTGCACTTGAAGAAACTTTCAAAGTTCTGGAAATTTTCCAGATTGATTGACCTTCATGTCTTAAAGTAATGATGAACTGTCATTTCTCTTTGCTTATTTGAGCTGTGGACTTTTACCAAATAGGGCTATCTTCTGTATACCACCCCTACCTTGTCACAACACAACTGATTTGCTCAAATGCATTAAGAAGGAAAGAAATTCCACAAATTAACATTTAACAAGTCACACTTGTTAATTGAAACGCATTCCAGTTGACTACCTCATGAAGCTGGTTGAGAAAATGCCAAGAGCGTACAAAGCTGTCATCAAGGCAAAGGGTGGTCACTTTGAAGAATCTGAAATATAATGTTTTTTGAACTGTTTAACACTTTTTTGGTTACTACATGATTCCGTATGTGTTATTTCATAGTTTTGATGTCTTCACTATTATTCTACATTGTAGAAAATAGTAAAAAATAAAGAAAAACCCTGGAATGAGTAGGTGTGTCCAAACTTTTGACTGGTACTGTACTGTATATATAAAAATGTGTCCACAGATAATGTTAATTATGATTTGGATTATAGAAAAGGGGTTGTTTAATTGATACATACAAGCTGACAGATAGACAGAGTAGTGAGCTTCCTGCCACACTTATATGATTCATGACGGGAAGTGCTTTGAAGTGGTTAATATTATTGTGATTTGCTTATCTTGCTAAATTATGCCAGGACAGAGCATAACAGTGGAGGCAAGTTATTTGACCATGTATGGCTAAAAACAAGAGAATGTTACAGTAAACTGCAATGTTTTTTTCCAGTTGTTCCACCTTTTCTGGCAAAATTATGGACTCTTTCTATGGGTAGACTCTTTATGGGACGCTCTATGGGAAGACTGCAGAATCAACAGACTTTACAGGTAGATTAGGTTGAAGTAATACATCAATATCCTCTGAGTGTATTGGCCAACTGTTTCTTGGCCAAACCTTCAGTACTAGAGTTGTTTTTTGGGGACGTGTGTGTGTGTGTGTGTTCCGTGTGTGTGTGTGTGTTCCGTGTGTGTGTGTGTGTGTGTATGTGTGTATGTGTGTGTGTGTGTGTGTGTATGTGTGTGTGTGTGTCTATGGGAACTGATGTGATTCCTTCTGGCCTGCCAACAACAGACCCAGCAGGTCTGATTCTAATTGCAGGTAATGATGTATTAAACAGTGGACTCGAGGTTGGAGGTGAAAGGAGAAGGAGCCTCTGTCTGTCTGTCTGTCTGTCTGTCTGTCTGTCTGTCTGTCTGTCTGTCTGTCTGTCTGTCTGTCTGTCTGTCCGTCCGTCCGTCCGTCCGTCCGTCCGTCCGTCCGTCCGTCCGTCCGTCCGTCCGTCTGTCTTCCTGTCCGTCTGTCTACCTGTCCCCCGTCTGTCTGTTCGTCTGTCCGTCCGTCTGTCTCCCTGTCTCCCTGTCCGTCTGTCTGTCCGTCTGTCAGTCTGTCTGTCTCTCTGCCTGTCTGTCTGATCAGGCATCAGGCATCTGATCAGGCTTCTGTGTATCTGCTCTCAGCAGGAGGACATTAACACAGTGGTGGTGGCTCTCATAATGCCTTCACATCACCTAGGAGTGTGTGTGTGTGTGTGTGTGTGTGTGTGTGCGTGCGCACCTCTGTCGGTCCCTTTCAGTCTCTAACCCCGCACTGTTAGAAAAAAGGGTTCCAAAAGGGTTATTCGTCTGTCCCCATAGGAGAACCCTTTTTGGTTCCAGGTAGAACCCTTTTTGGTTCCAGGTAGAACTCTTTTGGGTTCCATGTAGAACCCTCTATGGAAAGGGTTTAACATGGAACCAAAAAGTCCTCTTCAACAGGTTATCCTATGGGGACTGCTGAATAATCTTTTTAGGATCTAGATAGCACCGTTTTTTTTTTAAAGCATGAAACACACTGAGAATTTGAAACACACCGAGAATATCACTGCCGATAGACTGCCAATGGTACTTATCACAGTGGGAGTTTTTTTTTATTAGGATGTTTTCTCCGTACATCCACGGATGAGCCAGTCACACTTTATATACAATGCAGGCTATGGGATGGTAGCTATCTTAGTGCACACAACACTAAATACTTCCTCCAAGCTAGCAAACCAAAGGAGCTAGTACTAACATTATAAATAATGCACAATGGATTAGCCAGTTCCCATGAAACAGCTGCCTGTGCTAGCTGCCGAGTTAGTGCAGTGTCCTTAGCTAGCTAGCTATGTTGTGCTAGCTAGCATATATGCTAACGTTAACTAGCTAGCTAAACATTTGGCTATGGGCTGGCACTGACAATATGAGATTATGGAGAATGAATTGTGAGTGGGGTGGCAGGTAGCCTAGTGGTTAGAGTGTTGAACCAGTAACCGAAAGGTTGCTAGATCGAATCTCTGAGCTGACTTGGTAAAGATCTGTCATTCTGCCCCTGAACAAGGCAGTTAACCCACTGTTCCTAGGCCGACATTGTAAATAAGAATTTGTTGTTAACTGACTTGCCTAGTTAAATAAAGGTAAAATAATTAAGCTGTTTCTTTGTCATATTGCTAAGTAGTTATCAAGCTGTGGCCATCTGGATAGTATCGACAAGGGATTTATACAAAATAGCAACATAAGCGCAGCTAGCTACGAATCAAGACCATAAGCAACACACACGGACATGAATTGCCAAACAACGCTACTACCACATTCAGGTTTGGAGTATTTTAACATGGCTGAGTGGCTGACGACTTCCAAGGTCTTTGCTGTGTGAACACAAACATTTGAAAATCCTATCGGTGTGTCTGAGCTATAAGAGTGTGGATACTGATATGCTCTACACAGGAGAAGATTAACACAGCAGTGTTAAAAATTATTTTCCAATCGTTTCGTTCTGAACAGAACCATAATTTATTCCGTTCTGTTCAACTGTTCCGACCAGCTAAATATAGTTCTGAACACGTTTTTACATTATTGCGACATTAAATTACCAATCAGTGCGGATAGAGCATCTTGCTATGGAGTGGGTAAGCGATTTAATCTGTATAGGAAAGTCATTAACAGCTAATAATATTTTGCCGTGACAGCATGGTTTAATCATAATGAAAGACAAACACACACACTGTGCTGACAGTCACAGTGTAGGGCGGGAGATACAACTGACATTTTTTAAGGCGAGGAGAGAGCGAAAGAGGATGAACGAAGCTTGCCTTGTAAGCGCTGGGCATCTTGTTATCACATGCATTATCTGAATTAGGCCCACAGAATTATACCTACAGAGGAAGGGCATCTATGGAGGAACTTTGAATGTCTTTGAACGCAGTGGCGGCTCGCACATTAGGGCGTTAAGGGCGGCACCCCACTTGTGATTGGTCCCATTTTTGGGGGGGGTCCCAAAAAAGAAATATTTTTGTTAAAAAAGTATATATATATTACATAATTCATGGAATGTGTAAATGTTCCTGGTTCAAATATATACTGCTCAAAAAAATAAAGGGAACATTTAAACAACACATCCTAGATCTGAATGAAATAAATAATCTTATTAAATACCTTTTTTCATTACATAGTTGAATGTGCTGACAACAAAATCACACAAAAATAATCAATGGAAATCCAATTTATCAACCCATGGAGGTCTGGATTTGGAGTCACACTCAAAATTAAAGTGGAAAACCACACTACAGGCTGATCCAACTTTGATGTAATGTCCTTAAAACAAGTCAAAATAAGGCTCAGTAGTGTGTGTGGCCTCCACGTGCCTGTATGACCTCCCTACAACGCCTGGGCATGCTCCTGATGAGGTGGCGGATGGTCTCCTGAGGGATCTCCTCCCAGACCTGGACTAAAGCATCCGCCAACTCCTGGACAGTCTGTGGTGCAACGTGGCGTTGGTGGATGGAGCGAGACATGATGTCCCAGATGTGCTCAATTGGATTCAGGTCTGGGGAACAGGTGGGCCAGTCCATAGCATCAATGCCTTCCTCTTGCAGGAACTGCTGACACACTCCAGCCACATGAGGTCTAGCATTGTCTTGCATTAGGAGGAACCCAGGGCCAACCGCACCAGCATATGGTCTCACAAGGGGTCTGAGGATCTCATCTCGGTACCTAATGGCAGTCAGGCTACCTCTGGCAAGCACATGGAGGGCTGTGCGGCCCCCCAAAGAAATGCCACCCCACACCATGACTGACCCACCGCCAAACTGGACATGCTGGAGGATGTTGCAGGCAGCAGAACGTTCTCCACGGCGTCTCCAGACTCTGTCACGTCTGTCCCGTGCTCAGTGTGAACCTGCTTTCATCTGTGAAGAGCACAGGGCGCCAGTGGCGAATTTGCCAATCTTGGTGTTCTCTGGCAAATGCCAAACGTCCTGGATAGTGTTGGGCTGTAAGCACAACCCCCACCTGTGGACGCCGGGCCCTCATACCACCCTCATGGTGTCTGTTTCTGACCGTTTGAGCAGACACATGCACATTTGTGGCCGGCTGGAGGTCATTTTGCAGGGCTCTGGCAGTGCTTCTCCTGCTCCTCCTTGCACAAAGGCGGAGGTAGCGGTCCTGCTGCTGGGTTGTTGGCCTCCTCCACGTCTCCTGATGTACTGGCCTGTCTCCTGGTAGCGCCTCCATGCTCTGGACACTACGCTGACAGACACAGCAAACCTTCTTGCCACAGCTCGCATTGATGTGCCATCCTGGATGAGCTGCACTACCTGAGCCACTTGTGTGGGTTGTAGACTCCGTCTCATGCTACCACTAGAGTGAAAGCACTGCCAGCATTCAAAAGTGACCAAAACATCAGCCAGGAAGCATAGGAACTGAGAAGTGGTCTGTGGTCCCCACCTGCAGAACCACTCCTTTATTGGGGGTGTCTTGCTAATTGCCTATAATTTCCACCTGCTGTCTATTCCATTTGCACAACAGCATGTGAAATATATTGTCAATCAGTGTTGCTTCCTAAGTGGACAGTTTGATTTCACAGAAGTGTGATTGACTTGGAGTTACATTGTGTTGTTTAAGTGTTCCCTTTATTTTTTGAGCAGTGTATATTGTTCAGTTATTTACTACTCTGCCCCTCAGTGACTGCCAGTAGCGGCACCTCCACCTCCATGGGCGCAGAGACAGTGCGAGCATTACTTGGATTGTGTTGCCAGCTATTTGCTATGAGGGGAAACTGCCCATAGCATAAATTATAACAGCACAAAGTAAATGGACTGTCCTTGGGCTCTCAAATGTGCGTTCAGTCAGAACTTCTGGGGCTGCGCTATAGTCTCCACCCGATGAGTCTCTCGTGCCACGTGACACTAGGTTGAAGATGGGAACCTAGGCGTGACTAGACCTAATCTATCAGATGGTGCTAAAGCAAAAAGCTAATTGTAATTAACTTGTAAATAAATAATCCTAACAGTCATAGGAGCTTGTGACCTGATAAACCGGACAACTACATCCAATGAGAGTGGAAGGACAGAGGGATACACTATCTAGAACCTTCTCATAGCGGATCTGGTAGGACGAAAAAGCATGGCCAATTGTCACGTCCTGACCCTAGTAAGATGTCATTTTCTATAGTAGAGTAGGTCAGGGCGTGACAGGGGGTGTTTTTGTGTTTTTTTTATGTTTTCTATTTCTATGTTTTAGTTCTAGGATTTCTATTTCTATGTTTTTTTGGGGGGGGGGTTGATCTCCAATTGGAGGCATGTGGTACTCGTTGCCTCTGATTGGAGATCATATTTAAGTAGGTGTTTTTCTTCCTGGGCAGTTGCATTCTGTTTAGTCTTTGTACCAGACAGAACTGTAAGTTGATCGTTTCCTTTTGTTATTAGTGTTTTGAGTTAATAAATTCATCATGAGCACTCAACACGCTGCGTTTTGGTCCCCTCTATACGATGCCCGTTACAGAACTGCCCACCACAACTGGATCAAGCAGCGTGCTCGGGAGGAGATGGATACCTGGTCTCTGAAGGAGAGGCTAGAGAGGGTAAACTGGACTTGGGGCCAAGTAATAGGCAGATATATAAGCCTGCCAGGGAGGCACGAGAGGCTACAGAAACCCAAATAAAAAATTTTTTGGGGGGGGCACATGGAGCAGTCGGCAGAGCCGCGGACCAAACCAGAGCCAATCCAGGAGAAGAGGGAGAATTTGGAGAAGGGAGAAATGGGAGAGTTATTGAGTTGGTGGAGGACGCACAAGTTTTTCCCAAAGGAACGTGTCGTCAGTTTGGTGCCACCTGAGTCAGCTCCCCGTACTCATACTGAGAAGTGTGTGGAAGTTCCGGAACAAGTGATACCGGCGATACACACCAGGTCTCCAGTAAGTCTCAACAGCCCGGTATGTCCTGTGCCTGCTCTTCGCACTCTCTCTCCAGTGCGCCTCCAAAGCCCAGTATGTCCTGTGCCTGCTCCTCGCACTCTCTTTCCAGTGCGCCTCCAAAGCCCAGTATGTCCTGTGCCTGCTCCTCGCACTCTCCTTCCAGTGCGCTTCTACAGCCCAGTACGTCCAGTGCCTCCTCCCCGCACTCGACCTGAGGTGCGTGTCATCAGCCCGGTGCCACCTGTACCGGTCCCACACACCAGACCTCCGGTGCGCCTCCACAGCCCAGTACGTCCTGTGCCTGCTCCTCGCACTCTCCCTCCAGTGCGCCTCCAAACCCCAGTATGTCCTGTGCCTGCTCCTCGCACTCTCCCTCCAGTGCGCCTCCAAACCCCAGTATGTCCTGTGCCTGCTCCTCGCGATCGACCTGAGGTGCGTGTTACCAGTCTGGCGCCACCTATGCCAGTCCCACACTTCAGACCTCCAGCGACGCTCCCCAGTCCGGAGCCTCCAGCGACGCTCCCCAGTCCGGAGCCTCAAGCAACGCTCCCCAGTCCGGAGCCTCCAGCGGCGGCCAGCAGCCCGGAGCCTTCAGTGGCGGTCTGCAGCCCGGAGTCTTCAGTGGCGGCCTTTAGCCCAGAGTCCTCAGCGGCGGTTGGCGGTCCGAAGCCTCCAGCGATGATCCATGGTCTGGTTCCTCCGGACACACAGAAGCGGGGGGATCAGCGGGCGGTGGGGGTACTACGCCCGGAACCAGAGCCGCCGCCATCGACATTAGTCACCCACCCTACCCTCCCTTTGTGTTTTGTGGTTGTTTTGTTAGGTTTTTTTTTTTTTTGCATTCGGAGTCTGCACCTTTGGGGGGGGGGGGTCACATCCTGACCCTAGTAAGATGTAATTTTCTATAGTAGAGTAGGTCAGGGCGTGACAGGGGGTGTTTTTGTGTTTTTCTATGTTTTCTATTTCTATGTTGTTTTTTGGGTTGATCTCCAATTGGAGGCAGCTGATCCTCGTTGCCTCTGATTGGAGATCATATTTAAGTAGGGGTTTTTCTTCCTGGGTTTTTGTGGGCAGTTGCATTCTGTTTAGTCTTTGTACCTGACAGAACTGTAAGTTGATCGTTTCCTTTTGTTATTAGTGTTTTGAGTTAATAAATTCATCATGAGCACTCAACACGCTGCGTTTTGGTCCTCTCTATATGACGCCCGTTACACCAATTTCATTGTTTCCCCCTGATTTGCTTGTCAGGTTCTACTGTCGGTGACAAGGTGACATGTTGTGTGGACTAAAACAGCATAAAACCAGGTGTATCACAAACCATGATCAAATTAATTAGCCAGCTTCTGTCATTTTGAGAAAATTTGAGAAATAGTTAGGTTGATTTTTTTTTGGGGGGTCAAATTAACCAATTACTATCTTTGATAAGCAGCTAGCTAGCTCTAGCTAGCTGGTTGGTTGCTAGCTAGTTAGCTCCCATGCCAATTTCAAGTCTTTTTATACTAATGTCTGACTAAATATGAAGTTATTTCAGAATGAAAGTTACCTGGCTAGCGCATCATGATTTGTGACATTATGTTAGCTAGATATCCCCAGTTAGATAATGATTTGTAACGTTATGTTAGCTAGTTATCCCCAGTTAGATAATGCTTTGTGACGTTATGTTAGCTAGCTATCCCCAGTTAGATAATGCTTTGTGACGTTATGTTAGCTAGCTATCCCCAGTTAGATAATGCTTTGTGATGTTATGTTAGCTAGCTATCCCCAGTTAGATAATGCTTTGTGACGTTATGTTAGCTAGCTATCCCCAGTTAGATAATGCTTTGTGATGTTATGTTAGCTAGCTATCCCCAGTTAGATAATGCTTTGTGACGTTATGTTAGCTAGCTATCCCCAGTTAGATAATGCTTTGTGACGTTATGTTAGCTAGCTATCCCCAGTTAGATAATGCTTTGTGATGTTATGTTAGCTAGCTATCCCCAGTTAGATAATGCTTTGTGACGTTATGTTAGCTAGCTATCCCCAGTTAGATAATGCTTTGTGATGTTATGTTAGCTAGCTATCCCCAGTTAGATAATGCTTTGTGACGTTATGTTAGCTAGCTATCCCCAGTTAGATAATGTGTTTTCACTTAGTCAGTAGTTTCTAATTTCTTCTGAGTGGCGCAGCGGACTAAGGCACTGCATCGTAGTGCTAGAGCCATCACTACAGACCTGGGTTTAATTCTGTCATGCTGCTTTGTTGACAACAACCACCTCGCGCCAGGGTATTCAGCAAATCAGCGGCCACCGCTGTTTGAACTTCCGAGCTGGTTTAACGTTGTACCAGAGCAACAAGCTAGCAAGCTTCTGTGTGCAGAGCAGCACTATAATTAAAAACACATCTTACCTTTTTGTAGTTAATAAATCCAATGTGAAACGTGATAACTATAGTATCCTTAACTAGCACTAGCATTCTTCTCTAATTAAACATCTCTCCATGAATTCTGAACACTTGTAATGTCATCAGTAGGATACAGTCACATAGGCTACAGTAACTTAGGCTACAGTAACCTAGGCTACAGTAACCTAGGCTTCAGAGGGGAGGGGCAGGTAGCCTACATGCACACCCACTGGCAAAGATTTCCAGCAGGCGGAAGCTGGAATAATGCCGTGTTCATGTGCTAGTCGGAAGTCTGACATTTTAGACTTGCTAACTGGTTGTAGTTTATGCCGCAGTTCAACCAGTTAACAAGTCAAACATTTTTGAGTTTCCTAATTTCGAATGGCACATGAATGCGGCATAAGTCTCAGAGTGAGGGCTTTGCATAGGCGCTTTGTTGTGATTTTTGTGGGACTGGAAAAAAAAATGCTTGGAAAGTAAAACAACTTTCCCATGCTTTTAAAATAACGTTGATATTCCGGAACAGTATAGATCACTTTCGTTTTTCGGTTCGGGTTCTATTTCTCAAATAATTGAGTTATTTTCCGGGTTTTGGTTCTGTTCCTTGAACTGGTTCCAACCCTAGGTTAGCCCTCAATATGTCCTCATAGCTCACAGTTTCCGTGTGTGTGTATATTTGTTTGTGTGCGTATGTGTGTGTGTGTAAGTGTGTGTGTGTCTGCTTTAGTGTGTGTGTGTATGAGGAAGAGGGTTGTTGAAAATGCCCTCACACTGTGGGTAACTATTATGGGATACTTACAGCTGATCCGGGCTCTCCAGCCTCTCCGGGATTGCCTTGGAAACCTTGTGGACCCTGGGATAGAAGAGAAGAGAATAGAGAGGGCAGATTAGAGACGTCTGTGAAGTGAACCTGATGACCTTAGATGGCTATTGTTCTTTTAATAATGTGTAATATTCCCTTTGATTTCTTAGCTGATATTACTGTAAGGATATACTACAGGAGGTTTAAAATATACACTGGTGTTTTTGATAAACCTAAAAGTATGGTAAAAGTACAACAATAACGGATCTATGATGGCCTCACTAGTTTAGAATTCCTCAAGAGTAAGTTTTGGTAGAGATAGCATGTGATATCCTGTACTGTATGTATGCTATCTTCTTACTCAGCGAACTCCAAATACCCCAGCAATATCAAATCACACCAAATCATAGTGTTTTCCCCTCCTGGGGCCGTGTCTCTACCAAGAGGAGGGGGGGGGGGGGGGGGGGGGGAATGCAGTGGTTCCCCAAGTCATGGGCTTCATGCTCAGTCATGTCCCCTGGCTGGCTGGCAATACCTTCCACTTGAATTACTTTAGAGGAGAGGTAGGAGAGGAGCTGAGCTGAGGGGCTTTGGGTGGAGGGCTGAGGAACATACATGGGTTCAAATAGGATTTGATCTCTTTTAAGTACTTTAGCTACGATTGCCTGGAGCAATAGGACTAATAGAATAGTCACAGAACTGTAATCCCCGTCCATCTGGCTCTCCAGGCAGACTCAAGCAAATGTTTACAGTATTTGAAACACCTTGAATACTATTTGAGCCCTATGAAAGGTAAATTGTCAGGTGCTGCACTGCATGTCTGTCTGTCTGTCTGTCTGTCTGCGGTAGGATAAACGCCTGCAGCTTGCAGCTGGGACATGCAAGTATTCAATGCCATCTTTCTACTCTGGAAGGGAATGTAGCACAGGAACAAATACACCTACAGTGTGTGGAACAATGTCTACTCTGTGGTCTACACCTGCATTACTTGCTGTTTGTGGTTTTAGGCTGGGTTTCTGTACAGCACTTTGTGACGTCGGCTGATGTAAAAAGGGCTTTAGAAATAAATGTGATTGATTTGGTTGATTGTTATGCAGTAACCATAACCATTATGCTGTGTGCAGTAACCATAGTAACCATATCTAATGTCTACTCTGTGTTTACGTTATGCTATAGACTCTCTGTATTAGTTTCACGTCATGTATTCATTCACTGTTTGATTCAGGCCTTCATCTATACACATTCAGCATGAAGAGAACTAGACTACTGACTAATAATTCAACTCAATACAAAACTTTGTGAAGTTCTTTGACGGAGCACTATGGGACAAACTACTGTAAAGAACCACAGCCATATCATAATGTACCAGTAGACTGTATATCTGTATATGATTAGAAATGTAAATATGGCTCTGGGCTGAACTAAAGGTGGTTGTGAGCATCTACAGTACCCAATGTTATATAAGGTTATAACTTTCAGGGCTTGTAGCCGGGAGTGTGTGTATGTGCGCATGTGTGTGTGTGTGTGTGTTTATTTGCAGGTACTTACAGGAGCTCCAGAGGGGCCAGGTGGCCCTCGAGGACCCATAGGGCCCTGGGGGAGAAAGAGAGACAGACGAGACGTTAGATAATAACAACATAATCACAACCTCAACCAACCTTCAAACAATTCAACGTTAAAAAATATGTTAGTTTCTCATTTTCATAATGAACTTTGACATATTTCAGAATGGGGGGGTGCAGAGATAGACGTCTGTTTTTCCACTTAAACTTCTCCCTTCTCTTGTGTTAGAAAACATATTATTATTGGCTTATTCCACTCAGCAACACAAACTCATTACCCTGCCTCCCATCTCCCTCCTGCCTGCCTCCTGTCTGCCTCCTGCCTGCCTCCTGTCTGCCTCCTACCTGCCTCCTGTCTGCCTCCTGCCTGCCACCTGCCTCCTGTCTGCCTCCTGTCACCCTCCTGCCTCCTGTCTGCCTCCTGCCTGCCTCCTGCCACCTGCCTCCTGTCTGCCTCCTGTCTCCCTCCTGCCTGCCCCCTTTCTCCCTCCTGCCTGCTACCCGCCTCCTGTCTCCCTCCTGCCTTCTACCTGTCGCCCTCCTGCCTCCTGCCTGCCCCCTTTCCCCCTCCTGCCTGCTACCCGCCTCCTGTCTCCCTCCTGCCTGCTACCTGTCTCCCTCCTGCCTCCTGCCTGTCAGAACCATAAATTGTTTTGGAATTCCACATTCAGACTCCTTCTCTCTTTTTCTACCTCTCTCCCCTCTCTTTCTCTCTCTCGTGCTCTCTCTTTCTTTCTCCCTCTCTGTTTTCTCTCTCTCGTTCTCCCTCCCTCCCTCCCTCTTTCTCTCTCTGTAGTTCAGAGGTCAGAGCCAGAAGTGTTGTACTCTGAAGTGGGAGGCTTGAACCCACGTTAGCCACCTTGTTTCTTCATTAATAAGATCATAAAAGCAGTGGGTGAAATCCTCAACGTAATCCTTGCGCTGCTCACTGATCTAACGTTAATCTCCTCCAGTTTATAAAGACTTATCTTGTCAGCAGGTGTAATACTCTTGTCAACTCAACCTCATCGTGCATCGTTACTCAGAGCTCAGAGACAGAGAGACGTTTCACATTCTATACAGGTGATGAGCCAAATCTGTCACACAGAGAAAATCATTACATGACCAAAGACAAAACGATGAGAAAATGTACCTGATGTGGAGTTTAGTGAGAATGTCGAGGGCTTGCATCTGAAATCACACCCTATTCCCTACATAGTGTACTACTTATGACCAGAGATCTATGGGTACTGGGCAAAAGCAGTGCACTAAGTAGGGGAGAAGTAGTCCACTATAAAGGGAATAGGGTGGCATTTCAGTCGCAGCATAGACTTTCTCACTAAGAAAAATGAAGACGTTATAATAATAAAAGATATGATTTCCACTCCTCCACTCATGAAAGGGCACTTGGACAACAGTAAGACAACCTTCTATGCTCTCTAAAACACAGTATTCATAGTGTTGGTGTTTAGACTGATTATAGTGGAGAAATGCAGGGCAGCAGCCAAAGCAAACGTCCCTGAGACAGCACAGAGCAGTTACTGACAAGAAGGGAATGGAAAGTCATCTTTTCAGCAGGGCGCACTGCGGACAAATCCACCGCCGCAACGGACTAGCGGCTTATCAATGGCGCTCTATGTCCATTCGTAGGCGGAGTGTGGGTGAATGTTTGGAGTCTGTGTGTGTGTGTTTGGGGACTGTATGTGTGTGTGTGTGTGTGTGTGTGTGTGTGTGTGTGTGTGTGTGTGTGTGTGTGTGTGTGTGTGTGTGTGTGTGTGTGTGTGTGTTTGGGTGGTGTGGCCCACTGCCTCTCAGTGAAGACACTGTGTTAGGGACCAGGGGGTGTAGGTAGAGACGTAGAGGGTTGACTCTCAGTGAAGGCACTGTGTTAGGGACCAGGGGGTGTAGGTAGAGACGTAGAGGGTTGACTCTCAGTGAAGGCACTGTGTTAGGGACCAGGGGGTGTAGGTAGAGACGTAGGGGGGTGACTCTCAGTGAAGAAGCTGTGTTAGGGACCAGGGGATGTAGGTAGAGACGTAGGGGGTTGACTCTCAGTGAAGAAGCTGTGTTAGGGACCAGGGGGTGTAGGTAGAGACGTAGAGGGTTGACTCTCAGTGAAGGGACCAGGGGGTGTAGGTAGAGACGTAGAGGGTTGACTCTCAGTGAAGAAGCTGTGTTAGGGACCAGGGGGTGTAGGTAGAGACGTAGGGGGTTGACTCTAGTGAGTGTGCTCTTCTTTTCCCTCTGGCTGAGAGACTGGAGGTGATGCCAGCTGGATGTGATGCCAGCTGGATGTGATGCCAGCTACCAGCCAGCTCGTTGGAGTTTTCAGTAAACTCCAAAAAATTTAATAATGAAGACCAAGTCTGTTTTCCCCAAACTAAACCCTGGATGCTCCATAGGAGGGTGTTGGCCCAAACCTAACCCTGGATGCTCCATAGGAGGGTGTTGGCCCAAACCTAACCCTGGATGCTCCATAGGAGGGTGTTGGCCCAAACTAAACCCTGGATGCTCCATAGGGGGGTGTTGGCCCAAACTAAACCCTGGATGCTCCATAGGAGGGTGTTGGCCCAAACCTAACCCTGGATGCTCCATAGGGGGTGTTGGCCCAAACCTAACCCTGGATGCTCCATAGAGGGTGTTGGCCCAAACCTAACCCTGGATGCTCCATAGGGTGTTATGATGTATCTCATAATCTCTCTCACCATTGGTCCTTGCATCACGCCCATCTGTGCTCCGCCAGCCTTCTCGTCAAATCCTCCAGCCATCTGAGCAGCAAAGTTCTGTTGGAAGACAAATTGCATCAATAAGACACTGTAATATGACCACAGAAATATTTGAACACTCTCGTCATAACAGTAGGCATAAATCTATCATGGTAGTCTACTCTCAGACAGCACAGCATGACTAAATAGGATCAGTGTGTCTCTGTCTGTGTGACAACAGTAGATAGTAGAGGGGATGGATACCAGATCAACAACAGTAGACGGTAGAGGGGATAGATACCAGATCAACAACAGTAGATAGTAGAGGGGATGGATACCAGATCAACAACAGTAGATGGTAGAGGGGATAGATACCAGATCAACAACAGTAGATAGTAGAGGGGATGGATACCAGATCAACAACAGTAGATGATAGAGGGGATAGATACCAGATCAACAACAGTAGATGATAGAGGGGATAGATACCAGATCAACAACAGTAGATGGTAGAGGGGATAGATACCAGATCAACAACAGTAGATGGTAGAGGGGATAGATACCAGATCAACAACAGTAGAGACAGGGAGGGGATAGATACCAGATCAACAACAGTAGATGGTAGAGGGGATGGATACCAGATCAACAACAGTAGACGGTAGAGGGGATAGATACCAGATCAACAACAGTAGATAGTAGAGGGGATAGATACCAGATCAACAACAGTAGATGGTAGAGGGGATGGATACCAGATCAACAACAGTAGACGGTAGAGGGGATAGATACCAGATCAACAACAGTAGATAGTAGAGGGGATAGACACCAGATCAACAACAGTAGATGATAGAGGGGATAGATACCAGATCAACAACAGTAGATTGTAGAGGGGATAGATACCAGATCAACAACAGTAGATGGTAGAGGGGATGGATACCAGATCAACAACAGTAGATAGTAGAGGGGATGGATACCAGATCAACAACAGTAGATGATAGAGGGGATGGATACCAGATCAACAACAGTAGATGGTAGAGGGGATGGATACCAGATCAACAACAGTAGATGGTAGAGGGGATAGATACCAGATCAACAACAGTAGATGATAGAGGGGATAGACACCAGATCAACAACAGTAGATAGTAGAGGGGATAGACACCAGATCAACAACAGTAGATAGTAGAGGGGATAGATACCAGATCAACAACAGTAGATGGTAGAGGGGATGGATACCAGATCAACAACAGTAGATGGTAGAGGGGATGGATACCAGATCAACAACAGTAGACGGTAGAGGGGATGGATACCAGATCAACAACAGTAGATAGTAGAGGGGATGGATACCAGATCAACAACAGTAGATAGTAGAGGGGATAGATACCAGATCAACAACAGTAGATGGTAGAGGGGATAGATACCAGATCAACAACAGTAGATGGTAGAGGGGATAGATACCAGATCAACAACAGTAGATAGTAGAGGGGATAGATACCAGATCAACAACAGTAGATGGTAGAGGGGATAGATACCAGATCAACAACAGTAGATGGTAGAGGGGATGGATACCAGATCAACAACAGTAGAGACAGGGAGGGGATAGATACCAGATCAACAACAGTAGATGGTAGAGGGGATGGATACCAGATCAACAACAGTAGATGGTAGAGGGGATAGATACCAGATCAACAACAGTAGATGGTAGAGGGGATAGATACCAGATCAACAACAGTAGATAGTAGAGGGGATGGATACCAGATCAACAACAGTAGATGGTAGAGGGGATAGATACCAGATCAACAACAGTAGATAGTAGAGGGGATAGATACCAGATCAACAACAGTAGATAGTAGAGGGGATGGATACCAGATCAACAACAGTAGATGGTAGAGGGGATAGATACCAGATCAACAACAGTAGATGGTAGAGGGGATAGATACCAGATCAACAACAGTAGAGACAGGGAGGGGTGTACTATAACTATATTCATCTTTCTCCTTCACCAAATATCTCCTTGTGTTTTCTTCAAAGCCCCTCTCCTCTTCTCCCCTTTCCTCTCCTCCCCTGTTCTCCCCTTCCCTCCTTCCTCTCCTCCTCTCTTCTCTCCTTCCTCTCCTCCCCTCTCCTCCCCTCCTTCCTTTCCTCCCCTCTCCTCCCCTTCCCTCCTTCCTCTCCTCCCCTCTTCTCCCCTTCCAAAAATATATAATGCTACCTCCTGTCTATCCACCTCCCTCTCTTTCTCCCTCCTTCCTCTCCTCTTTTCTCAGGAATGAAAAACATTCCACCGTGTCTCTCTCTATCCCACCATTCTACACTACACTGCCATTTCTTTGCCTAGCTCTTCTGTGCATAACATCTCACAATATTACACCCTTTCACTATCACACCCTTTCACTATTACACCCTTTCACTACCACACCCTTTCACTGTTGCAACTTTTCACTATTACACCCTTTCACTTCCCATGTTCAACACCAAAGTCTTTATTGATAGAATTAGCTAGCCCACTCCTTGTCATTTTGAGATACACCTCCATGATCCATAAAAGAGGAAAGCACGTCCATTTTGCTCTCTGCATGTGCTATCCCTTTCACACGTTGATATATTTTGGGACTATAGCACCACAAACTGCTATTTCAGATTTTTCTGCAGAGATACTTACTCCTCCAAGGCCGGGAGGTCCGTTATTGCCTGAGGGTCCGGGGGGGCCGGGGTTACCAGGGGTACCAGGCTCGCCATCTCTGCCACGGGGCCCGGGACTGCCCTGAGACGGGAGACAGATAGAGGAGTTAGATGAATAATTCCTCAAGTCCATAAGAATAAGTTAGGAGTAGAAATAGTATGTCATCTCAATAGGGAATCTTCCTCGAAAGCTGAAAGCTTTTATATTTCTTTCAAATTTTATCCCAAATGGACAATAAAAATGCTGAACTTTGAACATCACTACACTTCAACATCAAATAAATCAATGTCCTTGGCAGTCACAGTAGAAATAAGTTGATCCACAGGAGGACGGTTAAATATAATACAATCTCACAAAAACTGTAAAGAAAAAAAATTGTGTGGTGATCTGATACTTCAGATGAAAATGTCAAGTCAGGGACATGAAACTGCCCATCAGCAACGTGAGACAATAATAATATCCACTGACAGTTCTCTTAGAGAGGTACAGTAGGTGCCATTTTGTTTTCAAAATGACTATTTCCAGATATGTAGGTGCTGCTACTCTGCACAGGGTAGTCCCATGCCATCAGCTAAAACTAAAATCACCAGAAGAGAAAGGACAATCTAGGCTAATTGTACTTTACTGAGAAAAAGTCTGAATATAGGATAAAGTCCAGAAGAATTCATAAGCAGTGGATCAGATTCTGATCACTTAGGACACGGCCGTAATTATTTGGGCAACTGTTTTCAAACTATCCCACTTGGCAACTGAACACCAATTTATATCGTTATTCAGTCATAATAAATTCATTTTAAAAAACAACTGATTTTACATTCAAAAAATGTTGAGAAAAAAATCCAGAAATCCAGCATGTAAACAGCCTCTATTCCAAGATGCAGCCTGCGGCATGTTACTACCTGGAATACATGATTACAACCTGGCCAGGCAGATATTGTTACAGAAACCTAATACCAACTGTGTCCTTTCCAAACACTTCCTGATAACTACATGAAATGAAGGGTTGGCAAACATTTCCCTCAGTCAACGGATGATGTCAACCAGCCCTTTGCTGTGAGTCATTGATGTTTGACTTTGCGAGTTACAGACAGTTCATGTCAAAACGTGTGATTGTTATGTCTATGTACTTAAAGTTGTATTAAAACTCAATAGTAGAATCTAAACCGGTATATTACTTTAATCACCGTAATCCGTAGTCCCAATAATAGGTGTTATGGAGATGAGATGTAGCTCATTCAACAACCAGAGGAAAATGTTGGCAGGTAAAAAGGTTTGAAGCACACGTCTGGGAAACCCAGCATACCACACTGCATGCTCTGACAAATGATCCTTCAAGGAATGTGTTCACAACACTGTGTGCGTTCATTCCTCTTTCATCTTGGCGCAAAGACTTAATTGCAAATGTTTCTATAGTAGCAGGTACAAAATCATAATACAAAAATGCCAAATTGGAAAAGCAAATTGTAGACTGAAAATGTGAATAAAAAGAGTAATTGTAAAAATAAAAAGAATCTCCATTATAAAAGATGAAAACATGCTGGACCTGACCTGAGGACAATATATCTAGTGTTATAACCAGGGTTGGGGTCAATTCCATTTAATTTCCAGTCAATTTAGAAAGTAAAAGAAATTCCAATTCCACATCTGGCACTTGCTAACCACTTCCTGTTCACCTGGGTGGGTCAGAGACCATTAGCTAAACTTGACAGATTCACAGAGATCAGGTGCATTGTCCCTGTCAAATAAATCTACCAGAGTTATGTAAGTAAAATCATTGGCGGCATTAGCAAATACTGTGCACATTCCACTCAGAGCCAACCATTTTAGCCAACAGAGCAAGAGACAAGTCTGTCACTATGTGAGCAGCAGTTGGCGTGACGTCACCAATGGTGTGATGTCACCAATGTACTCCAGCCAACATGCTACGGGCCAGTTTCACATCCACTACAGACACAACAATGAACCAACGGGCCAGTTTCACATCCACTACAGACACAACAACGAACCAACAGGCCAGTTTCACATCCACTACAGACACAACAATGAACCAACGGGCCAGTTTCACATCCACTACAGACACAACAACGAACCAACAGGCCAGTTTCACATCCACTACAGACACAACAATGAACCAACAGGCCAGTTTCACATCCACTACAGACACAACAATGAACCAACAGGCCAGTTTCACATCCACTACAGACACAACAATGAACCAACAGGCCAGTTTCACATCCACTACAGACACAACAATGAACCAACGGGCCAGTTTCAAATCCACTACAGACACAACAATGAACCAACAGGCCAGTTTCACATCCACTACAGACACAACAACGAACCAACAGGCCAGTTTCACATCCACTACAGACACAACAACGAACCAACAGGCCAGTTTCACATCCACTACAGACATAACAACGAACCAACAGGCCAGTTTCACATCCACTACAGACACAACAAACAACCAACGGGCCAGTTTCACATCC